>NC_052958.1:34518594-34821685 GCF_013358895.1 Oreochromis aureus | reverse complement strand
ACTTAAAGGTAAAATTGGACCTGAGTGTAAGAGGCTACATAACCAACTCTGCCATTCATGTCAGCTTCCCAGACATTATGTCCCTACAGAAAATTAATTACATCTAGATTTAAAGAGGACATGAAACGCTACATATATAAAGGCTAATTTGCACCATTGAGCCCTGCTCTTAAAAACTGACAAACATTACGGCTAACAGGTGGATTTTCCCGTATGAGTGTAGCTAACCAAACAACAGATAGCCACTTATTGCTAAAGAGACAGAGAGTGAAGTGGACAGTATATCCTCCGTTTCTTAACATAAAACTCATTGTTGCAGCCCAAATGTTATCCTCTAAGACTGATTTTTAATTTTAGTGTCCTTATTTTCATCTGTTTTATCGATTCTGTCACTAATTAGCTAACATAAGCTAATGTAAGTCTGTTAGCTGCAACCAACCAACCAACCAGTTGGCCTCACGTTTGTAATGAGAGAAGATGGCGTTAAACAAGCTAAAACTTTAACTTTAAGCACTTATTTTTCTAAATCTAGCTTCACAGACAGTGTTACATCTATGTCAGTTTTTGAGAGCAGGGCTCAATGGTGTAAATTAGCCGTAATATGTGTAGTGTCCTCTTTAAAAGACTGTGCATCATAAGTAGAGACACATCCATGGATGGTGTACAAATTTAGTGTGCAAGATTGATAAAAGACACATGGTGACTTATGTGTCTTTGGAGTGTTTGGACCATATCATTTCCCTAAAATAAACACTTTCTTAAATTAATCTTTCAGTAAACTAAAAAAGTAAACTTTTTTTGTTCTACGCACACCACACGTGAGAAGCACTGTTTATTTAAAGGAGAAAAAACTCTTTGCAGGCTAGAAGAGGTTAAGCTTACAAGCTGGGAGGTCAAAGATGATGTGCTGGAGGTGGAACTCACCATAGGAGACCAGGAACACATACACAAGGCCTGCCAGCATTACAGACTGAACCCTGTAAGGAAACAAGGCAGGAATAAGAAACAGGAAGATGGAGCGATGGAGAGAAAAAAGAAGACTGAGGGAACATTGATACAAAAAGCAAAAATGCAAGCCATGAACAAAACAGGCACAGAGGGACCCAAAACACTAACAAGTTTCAATATTTAGCATTAATATTTTATATTAGAATTTTAATTAGCTATCAAGGGAAACAACAGACGAGATGTTCCTGGGAAAATACTCAAGCTGTTTTAATAGCATTTCTAGACATTCATATGTCAGTTGGTGTATTTGCATGTCTAAGCTGTCTTCAGTTTCTTCTGAAAATGCTGAAGGATAGATTTTCATTTAGCACGAAAACAAAGTAAGGTTGTGCAAAACTCTGTGTTTTATGAGTCACTGATTGATTACTATCACTCAATCTAAAAAGGGTTTTCGAAAACAGATATGGGAAAGCAGTGGGAGTAGAAGGAATGCATTCCACTGTGACATCTAGTAACAGGGTACTTCAGTTTTCTGCAGGAAGGGCACTGGAAGAACTGGACCGACTTCTCTGCAGACGTAATCATCTGACATAAAAACCTGTGCTGTTACAACACAAGACAATGACAGTTCACAACCGCTTAATACCATTTAAGTGCCAAGAGGTTGGTGCCTGAGGACAGGTTGAAGGTAGCTCGCATTTACTTTCACTTGCAACATATGTAATCATGAGCTGCTCCAACAAGACACTTTCTCATGGAGTCTCTGAAAAACTCATACAGTTTCTAAAGTGTTCATCTCACAAAGCTTTCAGAAGGCAAATAAACAGATAATTAAATAAAGTAAGCAAATGTTCATGTCTGTCTGTGAGGTATGAAATTTTTACTGTGCAAAAAAGGGATCTCGGACTCATTTTGAGTGCAATCTCCAAGTGAGCAGGACCAGTGAAACTCAAATTTCTGTCAGAGAAAAGAACTTTGTGGGCTTACGTTTCACCCTCAATTACAGTACTGAAGAAATTAACTTTCTGGACATGAAAGTAACAAAAAAAAGACAAATCTCTGTCTACATCTCTGTATTCTAAACCCACTGATCGGAATACATTATTACATGCTGCAAGTTTCCATCCGAACCACCTCAAAAAGAGCCTCCCTGTAAGCCAATTGATTAGACTCAAGCGTATCTGTGAGATTCATGATGAATATAATGAGAGTAAAGAAGAGATGTTGAACAAATTCAAAGAAAGAAAGTATAAAGAGGACTGGTTAAGATCTGCAGAAGAGAAGGTGAGTTCAGTGAGTAGGGATGTCTATTTAACAACCAAGAAATCTCCAAAACATAAACCCAACCTTATCTTCTGCACAACCTTTATGCCAAAAACCAGAACAATTAAAGAAATAATTCTAAAACATTGGCATATCCTTCAGAATGACCCAAACTTATTAGGTACCTTCAAAGAACCACCAATGATAACCAACAGGAGAGGAAGGAATATTAAAGATAGGCTTGTTAGAGCTTGCCAGGACTCTATTACTCCAGATAAAACCCCGATAACCCATAATCTACATGGTAATTTCAAGTGTGGGACATGCATTAATTGTCAATACACCAAAAATGTTAAATCATTCAAAGACCCTATAGGTGACAAAACCATTGCCATAAAGGGTTTTATCACATGCAGAACTAAAAATGTAATCTACATGATACAGTGCCCATGCAATAAAATATATATAGGAGAAACATCCCGCCCTCTTAAAGATCGAATTAATGAGCACAGAAGTTCGATCAAGAGGAATGATTTAACCAGCCCTGTTGCAAGACACTTCAATGATAAACATCCAAATTCACCATTATTTTTCCTAGGCATAGAAGCCATTAAACTAAACCAAAGAGGTGGCAATATAAATTTTATCCGGAAAAAAAGAGAAGCATTTTGGATATTCCATTTTAAGAGTCTGCACCCCAGCGGTATGAATGAGGATTTTTCTGTTAATGAGTTTTTATGAACTACACTTTTTTTTTTCTTAATCCTAATTTTATCAGTTAAATTACTCTCACATGAGTAATGTTTATTCAATTAATCTTATTATTTTAGCCAAAGAATAAGTAACGTTCTAGACATCTCATCTTAAGTCTACATTTTAAGTCTAAATTTCAGAGATTTCACATTTTAGAGACATAAATAAGGATCTTTTAATAAATGTGTTCCTATGTGATGATGTAATCTTGTTTTCCAATTCAAACGTGCTTTTACCATTAAAGACTGCCCTTTCTCTTTTTTTAACCTGTGTGTATATTTATACCATTCTTCTTATGCATTTCATGCATGTGTTATTTTCAGACATATGAGGGTTATGACACCCCCCCCCTCCTCTTCATCAGTAATGATCTAGTCCGGTATTTACTTGGGCGTGACTTAGCCAATTAACCAATACCTACCTATTATATGTCAGCTGACCTATCTATGAAGTTTTGACTGGTTAATTTTAAATTTTTTTCTGTTTCCTGTCTTGTATTTAAGCAATTTTTTTAGAATGTTTTACTATGACCCTGATGAAGGCCACAAGCCGAAACGCGTTGGTCAATTATTAAAGTTGTTCATCTTCCCTCAAGTGTTGCTGGAGTTCCTGCTTTGTGAATTCTTAGAGAAAAGAAGTTTAACAGCACATTTAATCCTCGAAAGATCTTAGATCTTTAATGCAATTTTAAGAGGATTTCTCTGTTTTTCTACATACTGTAGTTAATCTATCAGTATTGTTCTTTGGACTTAAATTGTAAGAAATAACTGTGTAAAATTACAGAAATGTTCTGGTAGCTTTTTTCCCCACTTTGGACCCACTGAATAAAGCTGAAATCTTCCACAGTAGAAGTTTTATGTCATTTAATTGTTTTCTATTACTTAATTACTTTGGTGTAGTATGAATATTCATGAGAGTCCTTTTTATTAGTAGGAAAAGCAATAAAAATTATAAAACTGTCCAAAATTCTTTCTCCTCTTCACATTCTCCAAAGCTGTCCAGTGGCCAAATTCTGGCCCCCGGGTCTTATGTTTGAGATCATCAGACTACAAGTTTGTGGATACAAAATCAAAAACTAGTGTTGCTACTTCTGCATCTGCAGCGAGCTCATTTCAACACCCCACCAACAGAAGATTAGAGAACAGGCAGTAATACTTACATTGTAGCGGTCATCGCGAGAGCATGGTCCACATGGGCTTTGGCTGTGGTGAATCTCACTGAGGACAGAAAAAAAGAGACACAGTTGTTTAAGGATGCTTGGATCTCCAACGGGACTGTGAGTAAGCTGATTTTGACTCGAGTAAGTCTGAGGACTTTGTCGTGACCTGAATAAAAAGTGACAATTAAAAGTCTTTGCAAAAGGCAGAGCCAAGGAGATTCTAAATGCAATTTTTCTATAAAGAAACAAAAAAGTCACGACCTGCTTGATGACAGGCGGGTCTCTCGCTGATATGAGCACCTCCCTCACTGATAAACTACTCCAGAACTGCTTTTCATTCATGAAACACACCAGGCAGGACGAATGAATATTGCAGGGAGATGTTTTCTGTATTTTGCCCATGTAACTATTCACTAGACATCATGAGTATAGATGTTAGATAAAAATAGGCAATTTGCTTTCTTTTCTTTTCTCTCTAACAGAAATATAATCAAATTCAGATGTTTTCTGCTGTTATTTTTTCCCATCGTCCATCATCTTGAAGCTTTCCACTTCTGCTTGTTTCAGTGCCAAACAAGAGCAGCGAGTCGGTAAATGAATACAATCTTTTAATTCAGCGATACACTAACCCCAGACAAACAGCGCCCTGGTGAAAAACAACACCACAGATCCACAGCAGGCACTGTGCGTTTGGTCTGAGTGTAGTACACCAATCATTAGCAAGCCAATCTTCAAATCTGTGGCCAAATTTATAAGGATCCACTGAAAATAAGAGCAAACTGGCCAACAGGTTTGTTATCTGGTGGAAACAGACCATAAAGGATTCAATGAGTTCATGTAAAGCAGAAACATCAGCAGAGGAAGCATCTTGTCTATTTAAAGGCACATATACACCTGCCATCACCTTCATGTGATACTGGGAACAGCTTTGGGGAAAGTAGAGGTCTGTTATGCAAAGCATTGTTATCACTTCAGTATAATTACTGAAAGAATCATCACAAAGGTTTCAGTTTCACATTAACCTAACAGAAACCCTTTATGACGATATTACAGTATTTAACTAGAATTTCCTTCCAAAAAAACCCAATTTTTTCATGTTAATCCAATCCAACTGTTATGCTGTGCATTTCCCTTTTTTAACAATTTTTTATTTTCTAACTTACGGCAAAAACAGGTAACTCAGTTCACGAAACCTATGGTGGGAGTAAGATTGCATATAGTGTATCTCAGTTATTATAAAAACAGTGCTCATGGCAGGGTCAAGAAACACTTGAAGGCTTAAATGTTGTAGAGACAGATTTCTCACCCACAGTCATTTGCATGTGAGATGGAAAACAAGGAGTCCCTGCTTGCATCCACGTTACAGCATGTGGAATTTGGAGCCAGGATGTTAACATATACACTGTTGAGAAACTTTTATGGACAAAATAGTGAAATAGGAATCTGCCATGCATTTAATACCTGCATCACACTCCCTCACACAGAAGAATTCAACACTGACGCGATTCTCGCTGATTTGCAACACCTCCTACAAAGACTTTAGTTTAATCACAGATGTTAATAGGATCGCAGTCACGGTGTAAACAAACTCCTCTACCATATCACAGTGTACTGATTCGTTAAAGTACCCAAGCCCACCAAGAACCAATCAAAATCTCAAAACCACAAAAAGATTGTTCCAAAAACCATAAAGTAATGAATTCCATGTGATCAGCTGTTGCCCCATCTTAAAACAGGATAAATAAATCGTGCATAAACCGTTCATAAATACAGACCCACGGCGTCGCAAAAAGACGTGAATGTGTTCAAATAATCCTACCTTTGCCTAACGTGCAACCAAACATGTGCAGCTGTGCAGCAGAAAAAAAGTTCAGCTGTCAATAAAGTGATGCTCACTGATCATCATCATCTGCAGGTGCAACTGAGCAACTCAGGGCTGTTATGCATGCCCTTCTTCTTACTCTGAGCACTGTGCCCCCCTCCCCCCTCTTTGGAAACAATTTAGATCAAGACGAGCATCTGAAACTATTTTCCACTTGCAGGACTCGTATCCGTGTCCTCCAGGGACTCCACCTAGCCAGCTATTCATCCAGGTCTGACTCACACCCTGACTGAAGCTGCTTTGCACAGAGGCGCGCAGGGGCTTGTTTCCCCCCTCCTTCCCATCAGCAGCCACAAAAGCAGGAACATAGTTTCTGCCAAGCTGCATCACAAGAAGTTTAAAAAGTTTGGCTATTCCATTCCTAATAACATTCTTAGACACTTTACAGCAAAATGTGCTCTGGAACAAGCATATCGTAAAAAGTTCAAGTGAAAAAAAGTGAGAAATTAAGAGAAACTCACAGAAAAGTTAG
Source organism: Oreochromis aureus (assembly GCF_013358895.1). Taxonomy (NCBI): domain Eukaryota; kingdom Metazoa; phylum Chordata; class Actinopteri; order Cichliformes; family Cichlidae; genus Oreochromis; species Oreochromis aureus. The sequence continues at coordinate 34,815,208 of NC_052958.1, read as the reverse complement.
AGATGATGCCCAGAAATCACAATCTAAGAGAAAAGTCTCTTAGAGCTGGAAAAACTGGCATTTATTATAAGGCGGCAGGTACAGAAATGACGGAGGGGGAAACACATGCCACTGAAAAACGTTAAAGCTGTCAGTTTGTCAGAAGTGGGCGAGATAACTCAGCAGTTATTCCTCACTTCTGTGTGGAAAAATAGAGGAGCGCGCAGGAGCGTGAAAGGTCACAGGCAGAAACACGATCGGACACGGCTTTAGTAATAACGAGAAAGGGTTCTTACGTCGCTGCCGAAGAACTTCATGTGCGCTTCATTCAGTTGAGTTTAATCCTTTCTGAAGATCTGCGCGCCTCTATCACAGCTCACTCCCCGCTAACTGAGACCGACGGTAGCGATCAGGATTTCCCAGTGACAGACGGGCTGTTTCCCCTACCTCTCACAAAACGCTGCCCAGAACAAGACTGAAGGCGGGTGAAACGGAGCGAAAGAGCCGAGGGAGGAGGGAGAGCCTCCAGCGCCCGGCCCATTGTGATGCGTTCAAGCACCTGCGGGAATCCCACAAGAATCTACTACGCTGTTGCTCAAGGTCTGAACTCGAGTGCAGTTTTGAAATAATTTAGCCCTCCTCCATTGTTATATTGAATATAAAACATGCTTTGTAATAAGTATGGCAAGTATGACAAGATAAATGGAATCATTTATCTTGTCATACTTATTTGTTTAAAGTTAAAACTGACTGAATGCAACTATCCATGGATGAGTCTAGTTTATGCGTCTCTTTAGCCTGCCATATATTTATAGATAGGGTAACTACTGTATCTGGGAAGTCTTTCACACCAATAACTGGAATACTGAAAAACAGAGCCAGACTTGCACTCGTGGGCCATGAAAATGTGCAAAACGTTAATGACTTGGTTTGCCCTCTCCTTCCAGGTTTTCATTCCATTTAAAGCCCATAAAGTGTGTGAGCCAAGTATTTTTCTGCATATGCAAAATATCTGAGTGGAGCAGTAACTTGCATGCACGGTTCCGAAGCAGCACTGTTATTAATTCTTCTGCTGTGAACGTGAATCTGGTCATTGCTAATTAACTGCTGCTAATTAAGGATCAAATCAAAATAAGCATCAGCTCCTCTACCGAGTTTGATGCTAACTTTATAGTAAACACTTGTTATCCCCGAGGCACAACACAGAGCTAAGCAAAGAAAGCATCACACAGAATAAGAGCTTGTCTGATCCCTGCGCTCAGAGGGTCTCGCTGCCCTGAATAATTAAAGACAGAGAATAAGAAATGTTGCACCTGGGAGAAATTAACAGCTTTACAAGAGCACCATCATGAGAAATATTTTCAATTTCTTTCTGGAACCATTTTCAAATTGTCTCGTTTTTTTTGTTTTTGTTTTTTGACAGTAAGTTTCTGCTGATAAGTAGATTTTACTCCCATCTTCTTGAGTAAAAAAAGAAAAAGAAAACTGTCACTAAAGCACAAGTGAAACTGAGTCTGCTGACTGTATTGGTGCAAACAGTCCAGTACTTAGGGTTATTGTGACATGCAGCTTTTTCCTTTAATTTTGAATTACCTTAACAATTTTTCTAGTCCTGGAAAAAAAAAGAAAAAAAGTTTCCCTGTCCACACCACGAAGTCAGCCTACTTTTCCAAATGCAAACAGGCAGTCTGTTATTTGAATGGAAGGTATGTCTGCATTATGATTAACTATACAGGGCTTTCACAGCAGTGAATGAATTTGTTGTTCTGAGTGATGTGGCACACAAGTGAAAATACAGAACTTACTTTATATGTAATACGTGCTGTTCATTCATTGCCCCAAATGTGCCCCAAACGGCACACGTGGTAAATACACAGGCATGCTTTAATTTTTTGACTTGGCACTGTTTAAAACTTTTTGCAATACAACAGGTTTCCAGGACATCAGGAAACTTTATCAACAATCTTAATTCTGGCTGTATCCTGTCTGTCACGTGTATTGCATATGATATTAGATGTAATGTAAAAGCTTTCATTAATCAGCGGCTGCCACACTGACCAAAGCATTGTAGCTACATTTGTGGCAGCGCATGAAGTGCCACATAATGCTACTAATTAGTATTCCAGTTGGAATATGTGGTTATTGAGTTGACTACTCTGTCTATAGGTGTGAATTCTAATTAGTTTGATTTAGAATCTGAGACATATGATTATATTCACTGTGACATTTCTTAAGGGGCACAGTGCGTGGGTGTATGTGAATACTGTGACGATAAAACACTTGTGACTGTTAAGTCATTTTTCGGGTTCCAGTTTGTTTCTTAGATTTGATTTTTCTAAACTCTGACTAGGCTTAGGTAAGCCCAAGAGCATCTCAGTTTCAAGCTGAAACTGCTCTCACATTAAAGTTGATTGTGCAAGCAAATAATTGAGAAATATAGTTATGTTTCCTTGTGACAGTGACCTTTAGTTATCATAATAACTGTGACAGAAACAAAGAAGTAAGTGACAATGAAGTTACAGAGACGCAGTGTGCTGAGAAGCTGGCCGGGGTGGGTGGACTGGCTAAGACACGGAAGAGAGACGGCTTTTCATTTCCAAATGATTGTGTTACTTTCAGCTGCAGCGTTAACTGATTAAAGGCTTTTGGCTCAGTTTCACGTCCTTCAAAGCTGCATGGAGAACTATGACGTTAATTAGATCTTTATTATTGTTACAGCGACGACAAGAAAGGTTTTCTGGTTTTACCCAAACCCTGACATTTAGGTGAACACAAAATATATGCAGTAATACACTCCTTTGAATCTTGTTCAGGAGGTAGGGACAACAATCATATGGAAAGACTCACTGAGCAAGGCTGGAGATGCTTTTCAAAGATATCAATCCATCCATTTTAGCGTAAACACTGCAGAGGAACTTCAGAACAGAGAGGACACTGAAAAGCTAAAATAGGCTAACAAAGACATTCACACTTACATTCTCATATGTCAGATCATCTGACTCGCATGCCTTTGGATTTTCACAGGGAAATGGAGCATGTGGAGGATATCCAGAGCGACATGGGGAACAGATTAAATGTTGTCAGACTGCAGCTGGCCCAGCAGCTCCTTGCTGAGTGGCAGGAAGGACGGATGTGTCAACATGTGCGTAGTAACGTTTGCATCTGGGGACTAAATGACAGATAATCCTCTCACAAATATAGTAGTGCTAGTGTGCATGTGTATGTGTGTGCCATAGTGAGATAGTGCCTGCAGTCACTATAAACCATTATGACGTAGAAAGGATGCGTCACTGCATAAAACCGCCTTTGCAAAAAATGAGGAGATTAATTTGCAAGAGGAGTTCCTTGATCTGCGTCATGATAGAGGTGCATCACCTCACTTTCACAGCCCACCGCTCTTTATGGAGATTGATTTGGCTCATTGTTTTCAGCAGCCCGCGCTGCACTGTCGCTATACTATACTGCAGGGATGCTTGGAAGCATCTGGTTTCACACATTGAAAATCCACCCACATGAGCGTCGGAGTAAGGACGAAAGATGACAAATATGTTTGGTTTTCCTGCAGCTGCATTTGTCTTTGGTTACTTTTTGTCAAGTTAGATTTTAGGAAGCAAGATAACTTATGTGAGAAAACATGTGATTTAGCTGCTTGATGGAAAATAAGCATAAATGGGGGTTTTTCTAGTTTTGGACCATTTTTAAATGTTCGAACAGTGTTATTCACACTTACAGACGACATTACTCATAAAGACAACATGCTTTGGACTCTGGAAAAACAGCAAACTGCTGCCAAAGTTAATGGCTGTTCCTGTAAACCCAGATCTCTTCAGCGCTTCAGCTCCCATTAATTCCTGCTGTTGGGAATATTTGACATTTTTCATGGCACTTTCAAAGAGAGTTAGTGAAAAATGAGATGTGTAGTGTCTGACATTGTACATAAAAATGGGTTAAAATCTAAGGTTCAGTGATTAACAGGCCAGTGGAAAGGCAGCCTCACCAACAGCATGACATCATCCTCTGGAATGACATCATGCTAACCTGTGTGCAGCGGTGACAACATCAACTGGTATGCTGGTATAAATAAAAATAACCTAATTTTAAATATAATTTTTAAAATTACACACAAGCTCAGCGTCTGATGAGTGACAGGAGCAGTTTCCTTATTCTTTTTTTTACCACAAGGATCCGGTCTGCATGTGCTTTCTGCGCTGATGTTCAGTCTTTGAGGTGGTTGCTCTTTGTTGTGGGGATTAGACAAACCCTGATGTTCACTAACAAAAGGAAGAAGATAACAGCTCCTACATGCTTCTTATTACCATGTGAGTAATCATTCCTTATACAAACTGAAAAGACCACTATTTCTATTAAACTAATGCACATCATGCAGGATTTTGTCTAGTTTATTTTATAGAGGTGGAACACAATTTTATTTTAATATAAAAGAAACCTCAACTAAAATCCACCAAAAAAAATTCTCTCAGTTGATCTAATTGATCAATATCTTTTAATACTAAAAAGTTGTTTAAAAAAACATAACAGAAATGCCACAAATAGTTTGAAGTGAAGCCACGCACCATCTCACCAACAAGCCAAATGCTGTCAGAGAAGGGGGGGATCAATCCATGTCAGTGCTGCTTATGTGCACATGAATTGAATTGTTGTACAATATTTTGTAATGAGCCACTAAAAAGTAGGTGGATGACTTGACAAGAGATCTACAGTATCATTGCTGCAGCAGATGAGTCACACACGGTCTCATCATTATGAGTGGATGCTGTCTAACAAACAGCCCCCAGTGGCTTGAAGCATAAAGATGCCTCTGCGCCTCACACGTGGGGAAGCCATTCATGAATAATTAAACACATGCGCATGCTGAAAAAACCTTTGGGGAGGGGATTACATAGTGAGAGGATGAGGTCATCCTTAAGTCTGGTAAGGATGATGTCACTTGAGGGGAATGATGTCATCTCTTCATTTTAAATGTATGAAGTGCATGTTTTCATCCCCTTCTATGTGAATTCAAATCACATTCAAAGAGTGACTTTAAATTTAGGCTTGCTGGTCAGTCACAGGAGCACGTTCAGTGACAGACTGAGAGTACCGAAAAGCACCACTGAACGACACAGGAAATCATTCCTGCCTGTGGCCATCTCCCTGTACAACGCATCCACTTAACACACTGGTTACTGCTACAACTACATGTTTCTTTCAAGCTATTTATTAATGTGTGACTTATGTATATATATATATATGTATATTGTACTATTCTTAGTTAGCGTGTTGTCTGTTTTGTTAATGTTGGTTTATAATGGAGCACTGTAACAAAAAATAATTTCCCCCAGGGATCAATAAAGTATTCTGATTCTGATTCTGATTCTGCTTTGTACTGTAGCTTTCCAAATTAAGCTTAGACCCTTGCATCTATAACTTCAGTATGAAAGAGAGGAAATAAGGCAGGAAATGGGAACAGATAAATCGCTATTGTTAGAGAGTGTGTTCCACAGAAATTACTCATGTGTCATGTATTTTGTTTTCAGCTATTCTCTGGAAGGAACCTGTCTGCAGTTGGCAGGAAGGCTGATCTTTCTATAGAAATTTTACATTTCTTCAGTATTCTTAACTATGAATTTTAAAGGAGTAAAGAGAAGACGTGCAACAAAACACAACTCACAAACATGTGTTGTCTTCCTGGAGCTGCTTTTCCTTGGAAAGAGAGATAGAGACCAGTGAGGGAGGCCAAATTATGCAGAGCAAGAGGAGCAACAGTAAACTGTGTAGATCTGTGCATTAATTCATTATTTATTTTCTACACTTCTTGTGTACCATAAGTGATCCCATAACATAATATAATATATAAAACATTATGTAGTTTGCATTGTTGTGTCTATTAGACCCCATTCCCACAAGACTCATCAAAGAAGTCCTACCATTAGTTAATACTTTAATTTTAAATATGATCATCTAGCTCTATTAACGGGCTACGTACTGCAGGCCTTTAAGATGGCAATAATTAAACCATTACTTTAAAAGGCATCACTTGACCCAGATATCTTAGCTAATTACAGGTAGTTGTAAAACAGCTGGCTGATCATCTTCAGAGGAATGGTTTATTTGAAGAGTTTCAGTCAGGCTTCAGGGCTCATCAAAGTACAGAAACTGATTTAGTGAGGGTTACATGTGGTCTTCTTATGGCCTGTGACAGTGGCAATAAGAAGGATCAAATCTGTGCTTCTCCCACTAGACCTCAGTGGAGCGTCAGATACTGTTACTGTTGACCACAGTATTTTATTACAGAGCATGCTGTATGAATTAAAGGTACTGTGCTGCAGTGGGTTGAATCATATCATAGACTCTAATTTGTTAACGTTAATGAGGAGTCCTCTTCACACACTTAGGTTAATTATGGAGTTCCACGGGGTTCTGTGCTAGGACCAATTGTGTTTATATTACACATGAGGTTTCTTCCTGTTAAAAGGGTTTTTTTCCTTCCCACTATTGCCAACCACTTGCTCAAAGGGGTCATTCGATTGTTTGGGTTTTCTCTGTATTATTGTATGGTCTTTTCCTTCCAATATAAAGCACTTTGAGACGAGTGCTGTTGTGATTTGGTGCTATATAAATAAAACTGAACTGCATGGAATTGTTGCCTTTTAACAAGAAGATCCTGGACTCTAATCCACTATCTGGTCTGTGTGCAGTTTGCATGTTGTCCCCGCATTTCTGTGAGTTCTCCGGCTTCTTCCAACAGTCAAAAGACATGCAGTTAGAGGGGTTAGGTTAACTTGTGGTTTAAATTGGTCATAGGTGTGACTGTGATTGGTTATCTAGGCCTGTCGTGACTTGTCCAGGGTGTACCCTGCCTCTCACTCCATTGCAGCTGGAATAGGCTCCAGCCCCTCCTGGAACCCTAAATTGGACAAGTGGGGAAAAATGGATGGCTGTAGTATAACTAATTTATTATATGGTATTTTCCACTTGGGAAATTTTCGGCCCATGCTTACTGGAATAAATTTTCCCTTCCAGCTCCCATCTTGAATTTTCTAATTCTAAAGATGTGAATGAGTATCTGTGCAGTTCAATACAGAACATCAGATGTTTTTAGTATGTTTGTGCTCAGTGTGCAGAATATACTGTTGAGCTCTCTGTTTTCATGTTTGTGGAAGGTCCTTGGACTGGACATCCTTGTTTCCACTGGCATTTTGCCCAGGCCACACTCTAAATGTCCCTGTTAGAAACACAGTCACGCCTAGCAGGCAGCTGCCTTGCTGCTGAGCAGAAGAAATCCTGAAAGTTTGCCAAACAAACACCTTTGCCCTCATGGGGGTTTTTTTTCTGAAAAGACACGATCACTCAGTAGCTGAGAGCACATGCTTGTTATATCATGAATTTGCCTCCTCATCATATGTGCAGCAGTGTGTACTGACAAAAAAGGAGCGTGCTTTCCCAGTTTACAGCTGTAACGCGTGTTTCCTTACGGGATGTGCTGGCAGAAATACAAGCTGACACTGCTTCTGTCATTAGCTCTTGTTTGTACAGCCAAAATATCAAATAAAAACAGGCCATTCTTTGGAAGCCACATTAGCTTAAAAAAGCACCAGGAATATCTACTGTTTTCTGCTAATTAGTGAACTGAAGCAAAACATCGGTCTCAGAAAACATCAGCATATACGCTAATTAGCACAACACAAAAACTATTGACAAAGTAAAACAAATAACACTGAGTCTATAGGTACGATGCAATGTTCTGCTGGGAAACCTTGAGGAATGGCATTCATGTGAATATTACTAAGACACATGCCACCCACCTGAACATTGTTGAGACAAGCACACACCACGCTGCAAAGGCACTCCCTGATGGCACTAGCCTATCCCAGTGTAGGTAATCTGGAATATTTTGACATTGTTTGTTTTTCACTTGTGCTTTATTTTCTTATCAGAAATGTGCAAGTGTGTTGCGCAGCTGCACATGAAATGCAATGTCTGCCACTTCTGGAAGAGAAGAGACTGGCAAAGAAAGAAAGTGTGAGTCAGGCAGTCCAGCTCAGCCAGTCACGTAAGCATGTGCACAAAGCCCCAGAAACAGCTCTAGGTGCCAATATACTTTCACTGAATTTGCAACAGGTGACGAACCTTTCAACACTAAGGCCCCTCGGCCCACTCATAACGCTGTTGAACCATTAAAAAAATAGATTTAGCAAAAAAAACAAAACACAATAAAGATGTACCTTGGGCTCTATGATGTTATTGCAATGTGTTGCTGCTCTTGTGGTTCTTTGATTGGTCGATAAATTGACTAACATTGGAAATAGTCATTTGCTTCTAGCTTTCTGTTCATATTTTCTTACTCTGGTGACCCTCCTGTGTTATTGTTCAACAGATTTGCCTTTGTGCTGCTACACAGATGGAGCCCAATGATATCATGTGCACAGTTATGATGTAATTACCCCACCCGCTCCAAACAGGTCATGTTGTGCGTGTGTGTGTGTGAAAGAGAGAGAGCGCAAGAGAGAGTATTAGTGTGCAGCCCTCAGGTCTCACAGGAGTCATTGAGAGAGCTGCAGCGAATACATTTAATTCGATTTGTAAAGAACTGTGCTCATCAGCTGGCACAAACACCGCCTGGAAAACACAAAGAACTGAGTTATTTTGTGTGTGTGTGTGTGTGTGTGTGTGTGTGTGTGTGTGTGTGTGTGTGTGTGTGTGTGTGTGTGTGTGTGTGTGTGTGTGTGTGTGCGGGCATGATGAAAAACCAGTGACTGCCAGATGTGAGTGGATCCATCTGGCTGTGACACCAGCAAGGCTTGAAGATGAACTCGGTGGGGTGGAGCTGTTTAGCATCAGAGGCCATAGCAAAGGCCTTGGGGGGCTCAGTTGAGATGAGTATTGCCTACTCATCTTGTGGTTGTGTCTTTCTTTTTTTCTATCACCCTCTCTCGCATTTTCTCTCTCTCTCCTACACATCAGCACATAGTCCGCAGCAGCAGGCATGACAATGTGCTGACACGAGAGCACTGTATTGACTCTCACTTTGTTCTCCATTCTGCCAGAACCACATCATCAGCGTCTGATAGTGACTTATAAAACCACAGCCTTTCTCTGGTGCACAGTTTCACTCTTATTTCTGCGCACACACACACACTGTGTTTTCATATTTTGTGGGGACATCTAATTGACATAATGCTTTCCCTAGCCACTTACCCTAACCATCAATAATGAATGCCTAACCTTGACCCTTACCCTAAACCTAACCATAACCCAACTGTAGTCCTGACACTAAACCACATTTTGAGTCTCAAAAATGCCTTCAAACTTGTGAGGACCAGGATTTTGTTTCCATAAGGGCTGTTGGTCCCCACAAGTATAGTAAACTTCCAATTTTTGTCCCCACAAAGACATGAATACACGCTCACACACACACTGACACACTGAGCTGGTGTGTCGCTGATTCTGTCCAAAGTAAATTATGTTTTCAGACACTCACACAGCTTCTCTCCCACTTTTTCCTTTGAGAGACGAGAAACTCTTTAAAGGAGCATTTCTCTTCTTTCCACCTTCCAGGGCAGAACACAAATATGGAAAGAATTAGCGAGAAAAGGAGAAAAGAGGATTCCCAGAGCAAAGCTTGTGCGTCATCAGATTAGATTATCTCGAATCCGGTGCGCTGGCCCTCACGGCAAAAGTGATAAAACAGTAAAAAAGTGATGTGGAGTCAGGCAACAAGACCAGTAGTTGACTATCATCTGACGTCTAACATCATGACAATGAGTCTTTTGTTTCCTGATTTAGTATTTTAAATCTTTAAGTAGACTTGCAGGCTGAATAAACTCAAAATAATTGCCTGTTATTCCCAAGTCATGTTTGATCAAATAGGATAATTTATTCTACTGTACTGTTTAAGCACATACAGAATTCCTTGAGATCAAATCAGATTGTCTCTAGTGTCGGTTTTGGCACCTTTAACTCATACACACAGGGGGAAAAAATACTCCAGTTCCAAGGGAACATTTATGAAACAGGTCTGTGGCACTGGTAAAAATTCAGTCTGTGCAGCATGAACATATTGTGAAGCAAGTTCACATAAACTTAGACTTAGACTTAGAGCTTTTCATTGTCATTGTGCAGTTTCTTGCAGAGCGAAATTGGGTAGCTGGACCACAAAGGTGCAAAAGTAAGAAGAGAAAACGATATACAACGAGGGGAAAAAAATAATAAATAATAATTAAAAAAAATAAAAACCAATATATATGTATACATATATGTGAGTGAAACTGTATACATGGTGTATGCGTAAGAAACACTGAAACAGAAACATTGTGTGGCTGTATACAAGGGCAGTTATAAAATATAATAAATAAATAAATAAGGGTGGAGGGACTATGGTCATTTAGGGTATACATAACTCCTCTACTTCCTTCTAACTTAAGGAAGCCTACAGATAGCTGCAAAAGCAATAAGAAAGGGGAAACCGAGCCCATGCAGCATTGTTTCCCTTGGCCTGGTATGTGCCCGGCCAATTTTTACATATTGAGAACACATTATTGTGGACAGAAGGGCTATAACACAAACATTAATAGTAGTCGTAGTAGTTTACTGATTAACTAACCCTATCGATCAAACATAGCTAGGTGGAAAAAGTAGCAACATGCCAGTTAGGAGTCTTCACAAACAGCCCAAGCAGGCAACAAAACTGGGTCAGAGTGTTTCTTAAAAGAAGCTAAATGTAATTCAGTCACTTCTCTTTTTGTAACACCAGCTCTGTTGTCTGTCTAGTCACTCCCACACTCATCAGCAGCTTCATTTTCTATGTTTAACTCTAGAACTCTGCTGTCCTGCTGTGGCCTGTTAAAACTACCTGCTTTGACTTTTTTTGCCTCTTTTTGCTCAGCAGCAAATCTTCCATTTCTCCTTAATGCATTTGAGCATGTGCATTATTACTAAGATGGCTCAGATTAACAACAATAGCTCCTCCCACTCGGGTTGTCACCAAAAAACTTAGGATGTAGTCTGAAAAAAACTGACAGAAGATTTTTGGTGGGCTGATGTCGACGCAGAAAAACTATGTGGGGACGGGTTCTGAATTACAAGGCCTCTTTTTTTACTTTGTTTCAGAAAAAACAGATGTTGATGTCTCTATGACGGGTTGTAAATATTCGACCTGAATAATGTGAAACACGTCAATATGACCTTACACAGTGCGTAGCTGAAAGGTTACATTTGTTAACAAATGTCTCTTTGAGGAAGATATGTGAGAAGTAAAGCAGCAACAAACACACAGACATTACAGTTTTTCTCAGTCGCTTTGGTGCGTTTCTCAGAACACCATCAACATTTGCACAGCAGTTAGTGCATTTCCCAAAACAATTAGTGCAAACTGCAAAACCTAGTGGATAGCCTGCAAAAGCACGTCACATGCACAGAATTGATTATCCATACCGCAAAAGCAAGTATCCATGTCAATGAAACTGCCAGTGCCATCAAAATGAAAAGTCTTGACACCATCTGTATGAACAAGATAGTCAAATGGCATTGTCATGTTTCCACTATGACAGTTTATAATTTCAGTGTTTCCCATTGCAAAAACAATTGGTGACACCTGAAAATGCTGACGACAGCACTATGGCCTACCTGTACAGCCATCTGAAATGTGCAGTGAAGTCACTGTAGATGTTATGGGAGTCTTGGGAGTAACTGAGACACTGAATACGTGCGTTTCACATTTCCATTGTGTAGAAGTGTTTGTAATCCTACAGAATTGTGCAAAAGAAAAATATGCTACAGTCACTTGTTCACTGTAGAATACATGTAAACATAAAATCACCCATTTGGTAGAGCTGTGCACTAATGTGAACAATAAACAGCACATGTAACAGTACAGTAAATCATTCTGGCACATCCAGACGTTCCTGTCTGTCTGGCCACATATTTTCATCTACATCACAGCGAATGTCAGCTCTATCGTTGCATCGGGGAAAGTATCTTCTGGAGTGTCGAATCCACCCTCTGCAGGACTCTGCTGTGATGTCATCACAAGCTTTTGTAGATTCAGTATGCACCTCATGCCAATCCTGTCTGTTGGTTTACATTATATATATACTTGTAGAGTAGGGGATACTGTAACGCGATTCACCTATGACTGGGTAGAAGAGGCTTTTCATTGGTTGCAAGTAAGAGTAACACACACCAATTTTCATTAGTGTGAGATAAGGTTCACCTGAGAAAAGTAATTTATGGAGATTTTCATGGAAACTCCTTAAAAATAGGGTTTTCAAAATGGGTGTACAAATTGTTTGACAAGTTGTTCAACAATTTTGAGTGCACTGACACAAGCAATGACATGAAGACTATTAGTTGTATGGACAATGACTATTCAGCCGGTACAAGTATAAATAATTGTGACATTCATGATCAAAGCAAGGAGATAGTGACCATTCTTTAGATATTTGTACTTACTCAACTGCTTCATGTCCAAAGGCATTTGCCTTTGGACGAAATGAACATGAAACCGCCACAAGGTTGTGCCAAAACGACTACATGTTGTGGAGGTTGAACTAACTATTGTGCAAAGTTTAATTCTGTTGTGAGAAATGCACCAAAGCAACGGAGAAAAACTGTAATCCAGCAAAATCTAATACCAAAGTCTCTGCACATAAATAAATAATATAATCAGATCAACAGAGGAGCCTTCATCTCGGTCATCTACGCTGCTCTGCATGCTGCAGTGCTGCACCCCTGACTGGATACTACAGTTTTTCTCCATTGGTTTCGCTCATTTCTTGAAACAGAAATTACATTCTCAAAATAACATGGACAAACCTCCAAACCTCTTGGCAAATGTTCACAACAGAATGGCATTTCTCATTCATTTTATCAAATGGCAAATGCCTTAGTACATGTCTCAATTGTCTCAGTGCATCTTTGCAAATGATTAAGTACAAGTAGCCTACAGTTATACAGTTAGCCCACATTTAGCACATTTTCCAAATGAATAGATCCTGTAGATCTAAACTGATTAGTTGATTCTCAGTCTAATGATCATTCTCTCCAAAACATGTCGGCATGATTTCATTGTATAAGTACTCGCATGCACAACTGTCTGTTCAATTGTCAAAATTGGTCAAGAACATAATACCATGAATACCATATATGAATTTCTTTGAATATTTGATAAATTGATAACAGTCATTGACAGTCAGGTGAAACTAGACTAACGAAGGGGGAGTGTCACACACAGGTGTGTTCCATGATTGTGTGCTGCCAAACACAGATACATAGAGCTTGACCAGAGCCAGTCCGATCTCTGAACATGGATAGACAAGGCCAAGCAAACGGACAAGGGGAAGTTCTCCCTCAAGGAAGAGGAGGAAGAAGAAGAGGAGGACTGAGAATGCGTGGTGGAGGAATAGGGGGAAGAGGCCGAGGTGCGCGAAGACACTGTGCTGTCCCGAATGAAATTCGGGCCACAATTATAGACCATGTCATAAACCATGGCCTCACAATGGCAGAGGCAGGTCATCGAGTGCAGCCTAATGTGCCTCGCTCTACAGTCTCCTCCATCATCCAAACCTTTTGCAGGGAAAACAGGTATATACTCTATGTAATCTATGATGGAATTATATGTTGTATAGGACAGGGCACTGTGCGTGAGGCAAAAAATGTATAACTTACTGTAGAGATTTTGCGTGCATCTGCCTACAGTAGTAGGTCTATACTAGCAGGTGGAGAGGACTAGTGGAATGTTGTGATACTAAATATGACAAGAAAGATATTGGACAAATTACTGTAAACTATGGAATTACATAATTCATACAGTTTAGAGTAGTATTCCAATCACTGTGCAATGTTGCATTAGGATTGTGGTGAAGTTACTGTGAGTAAAGCAATAATACAATTACACTGGTAACTTACTGTATTCTGTTCTATGTGTAGGATTGGACGACAACCTCGCGTGGGTGGCAGAGGAAAACTGCTCAATGAACAACAGGAAAGAGAGATTTGTAACATGGTGATGGCAAATAATGCCATCACATTGAGACAGATCCGTGATGCCATCCTTCAGGACAATCATATATTCCAGAATATAAACACAATAAGCATCTCCACAATAGACCGGGTTTTGAAGAAGCATCAGATGACAATGGTTTCAATACCTCCTTTACCTGATTTCAGAATCAGTATTTGCTCCATCTGACTTCAACAATTTCAACAGAAAACTGCAGTTTACTGTATGATACAATACTTATTATAATCCTTATTTTGTTGTCTCCCAATCAAATCTATCTAATACTGTAGGTTTTACTGTAACATCTCAGTGACTCATCAGTATTTCCCACTCCCCTTTCTATCATATACCCCTGCAGTACTTCCTCATAGGCCACTAGTTTAGAACCACTGGAGTAGTGGCCTGTAGTATATTGAACCTGTGGGGGAGAACATGTAATTGTCTAACTGTAGTGTATGACTCTTCTGTATGACTGATTTTATGTTCTTTACTCTATTTTAGAGAATAATGGCATTGGAAGGACATGAGACCCCTCACATCCTGGTGTTCGTGCATGAAGCTGGCTTCAACCGGGCCAAGGGCCGAAGACGTGGCCGTAATATTATTGGCCACTGGGCCACAGTGGATGTCCCAGGTCAGCGAGGGGGCAATATAACTATGTGTGCTGCCATTTCTGAAAATGGTGTGGCCACCCACATCCCCAGTCTTGGCCCATACAACACACAAGCTCCTCATCTTCTTGGATCGCCTTTATACCAATCTTATCCCTGGAAATGAGAGAGGTCTCATAGGGCCTCACCTACCCATTTATGTAATTGTGTGGGACAATGTCAGTTTCCACCATAGCCCACTCTTTAGGGTCTGGTTTGCAACGCATCCAAGGATGGTCATGGGCTTCCTACCACCTTACTCTCCTTTCCTCAATCCGATAGAGGAGTTTTTCTCTGCTTGGAGGTGGAGAGTGTATGAGCATCATGCTCAGGATCAGCCGTCCCTGCTCCATGCTATGGACGCAGCGTGTGACGATATTACAGGAGATCAATGCAGGGGATGGTTGCGGCATGCACGCCGTTTCTTCCCTCGTTGCATCACAAGAGAAAGTATCCGCTGTGATGTGGACGAGAATCTGTGGCCAGACGGACAACAGCGTGTAAATAATCAGGAGGGTGAAGACAGTGGACAAGAGCGGGAGAATGAGTACAGCGACCACTGAATAAGTCCTTGTTTTTTGATTTTGTGTTCATACAATTTACTACTGTAATGTACATTTTCTTTTTACATATGTATGAAGCTTTCTTTACGTGTGAATATAAAATGGTTATAATTTCCTTGGTAGTGTGAGTGCAATCTGTGATGTCAAACCTTGGAGGCTACTCTTTTCTGTTGTATATTGTTGGTCCCCTGACATAGTGACAAAACATCTAAACATTTTGTATGGCAGTACTCCCACAATGCCAAAGGGACGATGTATTTTGGGGGCACTGACTATTCAGATTAGAAAGAAATGTAGTTTTGACACATGAGTGAACTGTTTTAGGAGAGATATGAGCTTTTGCAGGTGGACCATGTTGTTGTGATCAACCATCCAGGTTTATTTTGACAAAAGCACCAAGAATGATGAGAATGTCCGATCTGTGTCGAGAAATGAGCCAAAGCTATTAAGAAGGATCTTTGCCATTTTGGAGACACTGACTGTTTAGATGGGAAAGGGATTTAGATTGAAGTCTGAGTGAACAGGTTTGGATAGATATGAGCTTTTGCAGGTGAGCTATAGTGTTGTGCTGAACTGTAAGAGTGTTTTGCCAAATGATCTTAGAGTTTTGAGAATGTAATTTCTGTTTCAAGAAATGAGCCAAACCAATGGAGAAAAACTGTAATAGGTAGCTAAGCAACTGCTGAATGCTAATGGCAAACCTAATGTCAATAAACATATCCAGGGCCATTTTTACTGAATACATGACATTAAAGTCTTTATCAACTCAAATTAAACTGGAAAGCCAGGCTATCAGTAAGTGTAAATGATACTCACTCTGTGCTGCTGATTTTGTGTGTGGCAAGCCTCCCGTAAAACAGCAGCTTTAGATTGGATATAAAACTGGAGTAGACTATTGAAAAGGTAAAAGCCAATAAAAATAAATAAAGAAAAACACTCTCTTCCTTTTGCACTCCACATAAGCACCGGAATCTGCTCCACAGTTATCATAAAACTATAAGTACTTATAGGAAATTAAAGTTTGAAACAGTTAAACTGGGGTGAGGAGCTCAGGTAAATGCAGACGTGCTGGAGTTTGTTTTATATCAATGAATCAGTATTTTGGGTTTACCAACAGTTTGGCAGTTTAATGTCCACAATACCCCCAGTTTTTCACAGTTGCCTGTATGTGAGTTGCTTTTTCATGCTCAAGGTACTCGTGTTAAATCAGTCAGCTGTCAAGCAGCAGGCAATAACATCCATGTGGGTTTCTGTTTTGAGTAACGCCTTAATGTCTCACTGCATCCGTTGAGCAGCACTGAGAGCATCAGTTTGGTCATTATAACGCCTTGCAGGGACGAATCATTTGAGGTGTAAACTTTCTTCCAGTGCCATCCTGAATGAATGCTCTGTAGCTGTTCTTTCAAATCAAATTCTCCTGGCGCAGGTCATAGAATCACCTTTTTTATTCCAGTGTTTTCCAAGCAAAATGGCTTATTGAACCTCAAGTTATATTTGCAGTCTGAAGCTGTAAACCATTGAGGCTATCGGTTCAGTTTCAAACTCATTGTCATTATAATCAAGCTTTCCTCCAGGCTTAGAGTGACATTTAAAACATAAAAATTGTGTAAATAATCATTTTTAATAAGAGCAAAACACTTACTGCAACTTACTGGAACTGGAACACTTAATGGAAGGAACAAAACTTCTAACCAACGTATTTGTTCACCTTTTGGAGTATAGCTTGACCTTTACTATGGCGTTCAGCAGTGACTAAGCAGAGCTTGGTAGAAATCGGTATGTGCACGTGTAACTGCATATGGGTTTGTGTGTGTTATCAGAAAACAGATTATCAGAAAAATAAACGAACTACGTCACATAACAGCCTTAATAGAAAATGTGGCTGAATTAGTGTTTGAGAAAGGGGAACAGTGTATGGGTGCCTGTAAATGGCATATAAATGAACGAGCAAACAAAACGAGGACTGCGATAATGGCGGAAAATGGAAAAAGTGAAGCCGAAGCAACACAGAGAATGAAGCAAAGCACAGAAACTCATTTCATTATATTTATCTACTTGGAAAAATATATATATTTTCCAATAAGTGAATACTGGGTCATGCCTTCCTTCCTAGAATATTTGCACCTACATAGCTAAAAGCATTAGCATCATATCACACTGACATAAACTGATATAAACTCATAAACAGGTGGGATGAAGTATTTTGTTGTGGGACGCGCAGAACTGGAACATTTGGTGATCATATACTTCAAGCTGGTGATTCACAGAAGAGAAGGAAGACAAGCAGACACACTGAGGCATGGGAACATCATAATGGTACGCTTCAAATTAGCCTCCTGATGAATGCCAGGACCAAAGGTTTCCCAGCAGAGCAATGCAATGTAACAAGATGATCAAAGGTATTCACATCATCCATCGGGGGTTTATCTGATCGGGGTGCTCCAAAAGAAGTAAAAGTTCCTTTCTTGTTTTTTTTAATTTAACTTAAATTTGCTGCATATATGTCAAATTTTATCTTCCCGTATCCTTTTTAGACAGGAAGGATTTGTATTTCAAATAATGCTTCCTAGGTTACTTTCTTTTTTTCCATCTAATCTCTTGCTCATCCTTTGCATCTGTCAGCTTTCAGACTAAACAGAGCTGTGTGTATCCACACAGAACTCCCTCACACACACACAAAGTTTATCTTAATGTTTACACCAAGGTAGACAGATACACAGATAGATACACAGATAGATACACAGATAGATACACAGATAGATAACACAGTGCATTATGTGTCTAGTCTAGTGTATTGTGTAGTATACTGTGAATGCAAGATCATTGCATTGAGAAATTATTTAGACGACTGAGTTTCAAGTGAGCAAACAGCATCACCATGGAGATGTCCGTAACCATTACCGCACCTTTTGCACTCAAAGTTTAAAGAACAGAGTTTGTCCAGCTGGCTTCATTCTGCATCCAGCAGAATAGCCACAGCTCTTATTGCTAACACAGACTGAAAAACTAGTGGCTCCTTCTCCAAACGCCAGCTACTAAAGTGTCGATCGAAGCCAGACTAAGCAGTTTTTTGCCTCAGGCTTGTCTGAAATGGTTGTGTGACATGGGCACCTGATCACAGCCTGAAAAGCACAAGTATAAACATGTTAGTGTTTTCACTGCTGAAGACACAATGCTCCTCTTTTGAATAATCTGCAGAACTGTGGTAAGTATTAGAAAAGATATTGTTTAGACAAGACAGAGGAAGCTTAGAAGCAGAAAACTAAGTTTAGTCAAAATTAGATAAGAGCACATTTTACTCTGAAACGGAGGGAAAACAACAATATCAGTGTCCTTAGAAAGCACACAAAAGTGCAATCAAAGCATGTGGCTCAGCCACAACCCAGCAGATCAGCTGATTTCCAAAAATATCAGCTGATAGCTTAGCTGATGTGGATCTCCACGCACATTGTTTTACATAAATGTGTTTGCCATCCAACTAGCAACAGAGCCATGCTTCCAAATTTAATACACTCCAGACAGAAATAAGTCTCCTTTCCAAACTAGTAGCCTGACTGAAATATATTATTTGCTTTTTTGACAGCAATATCTGCACAATATAGTATTGTGAAAATGTCCTGAATCACCCCTCATCACTTTATATTTTTCTAGGAAAATGGGAAATAGGTGCAGTGATTTATTGACACATGCAAACATACATGCACAGAGAGTATATGAGGAAAATTTAAAAAAATTCAACTTTCTGCTCATCGCTCCATAAGACCTGTGTCCACTGTGGCAAGTAACAAAGTCTCTAAAGATACAATTTCACATTTAGTTTTTCCTAAATTTTCTGTTATATGTAAACCAAACTATGTTTTCATACTTGAATGACTCATATTAAGTGACTTAACAAAAAACATTCCTCTGAAAATGGCCAGGTGCACAAACTGACTGAAAATGAGTGAAAAAGCAAAGAAAAACTTTGGAAGCCCATCAAATAGCCAGTAATATTCATACTTATTATTCAAGACCACTTTTTAAAAAATGTCAATCTCCTTGGAGATATAAAGAAATAAAGGATGGTTCAAGACTTTTGCATAGTGAAAACTTAGTTTGGTTTAGGTTTGGTTAGAAAAAATCAAACAAAAAAGCCAAAAAATTTTGCTGCTGATCCTAATTTGGAAACATAACTGCACAAAATCATCATCAACAATCAATAATAGTCTTAATCTAGAAAGCATGTTTTGCATTTTGTTTTGGATTCCTGTTATGACTGATATCCCATCATTTCCTGTTTTATTTTGTAATCCTTGGTTCTCATGCATCCTAGCTAGTTTAACTTCGGTACTTTGCTCTTATACCAACAGGTTTATGCCCCATCTGTCCCCTGTTCCTAATTACTCCTCCTAGTGCAGCTCCCAGATGGTCATTACCCTCTGCAGTCTACTTTTCCCAGTCTCTTTTTGTTTGGTTTCCTTGGGTTTTTGCAATTGATCTATTCAAATATTTTTCTTTTCATTCAAATACCAACTCACTGGCCTCCTAAAGCGAACAGTTATGCACTTTTGCTTGTGTCAATGCACGGATTGAAAATCGTTCAATCCCACTTGATTTCTGGCCACAGGTGTAACTGTGTCACTAAAATTTGGAGAGAAAATAAGTAAGAACACAGCGGATCTCTGACATTTTACCAAGACAGAAAGTTTGTAGTGATTAATTAAATTAAAGTGAACCAGGATGAAAGAAAGTGAGAAACTGTACATATAACGACCGAGGGAGGGGAATGTACTGTTTCAGTATAACAAAAGGAGTGCAGAGTGATGAGAAACACAAGGGCGATCAACCATGTATGACAGTTACTTCTCCAAACAACCAACCAACGAACCGTCAACACAAAATCAACTTCAGTGACACAGGCGGCCTTTGCAGTCCGTCAGGCTTCATGCAAGATTATGTTCAGAGACTTATGAAATGTTGCAGTGTTTACAGTTACTCACCAGCAGCCCCACACCACCAGATATCCAGAAGTGAAAGATAAAAAAGTTTGTCCTCCAGCTGATATGGCCAACATTTGAAGTTGGACACGAGGAAGGGACATTTTAATGGCCCACACGGAGAGAGCGCTTTATGCGGAGCAACGTGTCTCTAGGCATCAGGTGCTATTTCTGATACAGGCTATCAGAATACACACCAATCCCTCACAACACCACACACAGGACAGGGTGTAAATACACGAGACAATCATCCATGTATCTGTTGGAGTGTGTGCTACTCAAGTGTAGATGGCATGGGGGAATCGAATACTTCTGGATAAAAGCCATCTCTATTTTTGTGTACATGTAAATGGACTGGATGTGTAAGCCTCTAGCTGTGGGCACAAAGAGATCTCAGTGACAAGCCTACCTTCTGTGAAGGGCCTCCTCAAATTTTCCCCTCTGCCTAAGCTACTGTGGGCTTTGTGTCTGTGTGTGTGCATGCAGTCCAGTGAGTGATATTTGATACCATAAATCTTCTGACGCACAGCCAAGAGCTGGCTTTGGGTTGTGAGCCATTTGCAGCAGCCCTCCCCTCACTGACCCATACTGATCCTGACAAGGCCAAACAAACCTAAGGATATGACCCTGCTTTATTTACTTGTAAGATGGGGGGAAAAACCTCTTACATGATATTCTTGTAAGTCTAAAAATACATCCTGTTTGTGTGAAAGGGAATGTTCACTAAGCTGCTGTACTACATTCTTGCATTATACAGGGTGGGCCATTTATATGGATACACTCTTATAAAATGGGAATGGTTGGTGATATTAAAGTCCTGTTTGTGGCACATTAGTATATGTGAGGGGGCAAACTCCTCAAGATGGGTGGTGACCATGGTGGCCATTTAGAAGTCGGCCATCTTGGATACAACTTTTGTTTTTTCAATAGGAAGAGGGCCATGTGACACATCAAACTTATTGGTAATGTCACAAGAAAAACAATGGTGTGCTTGGTTTCAACGTAACTTTATTCTTTCATGAGTTATTTACAAGTTTCTGACCACTTGTAAAATGTGTTCAATGTGCTGCCCATTGTGTTGGATTGTCAATGCAACCCTCTTCTCCCACTCTTCACACACTGATAGCAACACCGCAGGAGAAATGCCAGCACAGGCATCCAGTATCCGTAGTTTCAGGTGCTGCACATCTCGTATCTTCACACCATAGACAATTGCCTTCAGATGACCCCAAAGATAAAAGTCTAAGGGGTCAGATCAGGAGACCTTGGGGCCATTCAACTGGCCCACGACGACCAATCCACTTTCCAGGAAACTGTTCATCTAGGAATGCTCGGACCTGGCACCCATAATGTGGTGGTGCACCATCTTGCTGGAAAAACTCAGGGAACATGCCAGCTTCAGTGCATAAAGAGGGAAACACATCATCATGTAGCAATTTCAAATATCCAGTGGCCTTGAGGTTTCCATTGATTAAGAATGGACCCACTATCGTTGTACCCCATATACCACACCAAACCATCACTTTTGTTGTTCCAACAGTCTTGGAGGGATCCATCCAATGTGGGTTAGTGTCAGACAAATAGCGGTGGTTTTGTTTTGTTAACTTCACCATTCACACAAAAGTTCGCCTAATCACTGAACAAAATCTTCTGCGTGAACTGAGGGTCCTGTTCCAATTTTTGTTTTGCCCATTCTGCAAATTCTGTGCGCCGATCTGAGTCATCCTCGTTGAGATGCTACAGTAGCTGGAGTTTGTAAGGGTGCCATTTGTGAGTAGCTAATATCCGCCGAAGGGATGTTCGACTAATGCCACTCTCCAGTGACATGTGGCGAGTGCTACGCTGTGGGCTCTTGCTGAATGAAGCTAGGACAGCCACTGATGTTTCTTCATTAGTGACAGTTTTCTTGCGTCCACATTTTGGCAAATCCAACACTGAACCAGTTTCACGAAACTTACCAAGTAGTTTGCTAACTGTAGCATGGGAGATGGGTGGTCTCGTAGGGTGTCTTGTATTGAAATCTGCTGCAATGACCCGGTTACTGCGTTCACCAGATATCAACACAATTTCGATCCGCTCCTCACGTGTTAACCTCTTCGACATGTCAATGGCTGTGAACAAAGAAAAACTTGTAAATAACTCATGAAAGAATAAAGTTACATTGAAACCAAGCACACCATTGTTTTTCTTGTGACATTACCAATAAGTTCGATGTGTCACATGGCCCTCTTCCTATTGAAAAAACAAAAGTTGTATCCAAGATGGCCGACTTCTAAATGGCCACCATGGTCACCACCCATCTTGAGGAGTTTGCCCCCTCACATATACTAATGTGCCACAAACAGGACTTTAATATCACCAACCATTCCCTTTTATAAGAGTGTATCCATATAAATGGCCCACCCTGTACTATATTCTTACATATCATTCATACGTGATAAACAATGGTGTCTAATCCAGAAGTTCCTTAAATCTACATGTTTTCTACTGGCCAGATTGGGTCATCTCCACTGGTTACAGGAAGAAGTCTGAGTTTGTTGAATCCTAAGCTAAACTGGCTCTACTTTTTATTTTTGTGAGCTCAGTAAGCATTTTTTAAATGCGTTTATTGGTTTTGAGTCTTTTTCAGTTCAACAGCAACAGAGAAACTGAAAATTATTTGCCGTAAAAAGGACAGAAATCAGAGCATGTGGACCCTGTGGTTGACTGGTCGCTCACACAGAATAACACATCCAGTATCCTTGAGTTTCTTACAGTCCAAGTTTGCTTGTGCAGAGTTTGGTAAGATTCAAAGATACTTTTAGGAGTTGGCCATTTATATACTTCTCCATTATGTTTTGTTTTTAGTCTGTTTTTCATTTCATCACATAAAAATCAAATAGATGATCTTTCCTGACCAAGCTGGCTAGCTAGTTCTAGCATCGCCAACTATCTCTACCGTCATATTCAAACATGGTCACAACTCCAACACGCCAAACGTATAAATGGAAGTCCAAAAGCGAATGGACGACATCATCATAGCTGGGTTTACTGTTTATCTACATTGCAGATCAAAGGTTGGCAATTCATTGTCCCAAGGAACCACATAAGAAACAGAGTGTTGTGAAGGACCACATCTGTAAATTGATAAAGAGATAAAATCATCCTAAAGCCTGAACCATGAAATATTTGCCAGAATTGTTTTTAAATCGTTTTTAAATTTAATATTTATTGAACCTTCTATATATAGAACTGGATTCAGCTCATTTACATGACCTACCACAGCAGTCGCATTTTCTCATGTGGCTCCATGGGTAAATTAATTGTCTATCCCTGCTGTATATCAACATAGATGTAGTTATCACCCTAATTTGCTGTCCAGATTGGAGTTGTTTGTTGTGCTCCAATGACTGCCAAACACAGAAGAAATATTGACGGACTACAGGTTGGCACCATCCACATCAAATTCATAAAGCACCAGCCTTTTGTTGCCCCACTTCCAAGTGCCAGGATCTAATAATCTAACAATAAAACAAAGGAAACTGTCCATTTAAACTCAAAGTTAAACATACATAAGACTGTCCAAAAAATCTTTGTGCACCTGCTACAAAACCTTAAGAAGTGGGAAAGCAAAATGTCAGGGTCAAGTGGCAACAAACCCCAACAACAGCTGTACTATTTTAAAGGAGATTTTAAATGCCTGTAAAAGTTATTATTATAGTTCAATTGATTTCCATCACAGCTGCAGCTGGCAGCAGAGCCAAAGAGGGGAGAGAAGTGTTATTTTTAAACTGCCAGTAAGACAACAAAACTCTGCTGAGCCCAGCAGCATTATGGGGACGACCTCTATGACACCTGGAGTGTTTAAAACAGCCTAAAATCTTGACAACTGTTGCGCTACGATGGCTTGGCTTCCTGTAACCAGGTATGATCAGTAAAAAAAAACGCACACAAGATTTATCTTTGAGTTTTCTGCTGATATGTTTTCAGAGATAAAGCTGATGTTTGGCACAGTATGTGTAAGTAAGTTAGTTGATCAGTCTCCAGTTGTCGTACATAAGGATGGTGTTCATAATTGGTCAGTAATAATAGAGGAAAAAAGACATAAAAAACACAAGACTGAAATAAAGAAGATATTCTGTTTCTCGTTGATGTATGAAATTAACTCCCAGGCAGCAATATCTCAATGTTTTGGTATGCAAACCAGACATTCCTATTCATCTCTCACGCACATGCACATTGTATGTGTGAGTGAGAGACTAATAGGCCCACACACACACGCACACACACACACACACACACACACACACACACACACACACACACACACACACACACTCTCTCTCCCTCTCTTTCTACCGTCTTATTGCATCAGACAGGATGTGTTGCAAAATGTTCCTTTCATTCAAGTCGATGCTTGTAGCACGGGGATTTCAGATAACCATTTATGAAAGGAAAATATGAGGGAAGAGTGATAACGAACTTCAGGGTTTAAGAGAAACATAAAAAAACAGCTTTTAATCTGTCAGAACTGTCACCTACTGTAACAAGTGAAGAATAACTCACCAAATCATTCCACACATGCCTCTTGGCTACACACTTGCTCCACTAACAAAGAAACTTGAGGACAGTTCATTGAGGACATGGAACAAAGGGTCAAAGTTCACAGAAGTCAAAGAACTCTCAAAAACATGGACGAGCTGAACTTTCTCACCTCCTTGATGAAAATTATTTTTGGCTACAAGAAACAGAAACACTGGGGTTTACATTAGACTGATGTACATTGATCGGACACTCATGGCATCTTGAGGTTGTTATTTTTGCTTTTTAATGACTTGACTACTTGGACTTTAGTCTCACTATAATGACTCTAGTGATTCATTAAATATCAACAGAATAAATCTGGCAGTGGACAACAAGCTAAAAATCTATATTCTGGTGCTATCTGTACTCATACAGCTGTGGTCACACATTTACAGACATTTAATTTGGGGCTTTTAATTTTTTCTTTGAATTGTTCTTTTTCGTGGGTGAAATATTTGTAAAGCATACACCTTTAATAACTTAAAAAACAACAACTGGTTGGACAAGTTTGACTTTATTTTGTATTTTTATCAAATCCACACAGGATCAAAAATATACATAGACCCTCAAGTATATATACATACTCACTTAAATGTGTCTCTTAGCCAGTATTAAAAGGATGCTGTTGATCTGATGTGAGGTTAAAGATTTTGGAGGTAGTGTAAGAAGTAAGGAGCAGTAATTCGAAAGCTACAGCCTACCATTAACTTGAAACAACTACAACACCAACATCACTGTCCACAGTGATGTGAATTTTATACCACCTTGAAATGAGAAGGTGCTGACCAAGTAAGAGGTCCCTGTTCCAAGTTCGGCATCTTTAAGCTTGACTGAAATTTGACGCTGTCCAGATGAA
Organism: Oreochromis aureus; assembly: GCF_013358895.1. Taxonomy (NCBI): domain Eukaryota; kingdom Metazoa; phylum Chordata; class Actinopteri; order Cichliformes; family Cichlidae; genus Oreochromis; species Oreochromis aureus. Next base: position 34,789,622 of record NC_052958.1, on the reverse strand, counting down.
CAAGGCAAATACCATATGGAGAAAAGTGTCTTGATGCATGCTCAATCATCCAGGTAAGTAAATCCCCAAAAGTTGATTCTGTTCATCTGGACGTAACGTTTTCAGTATGAGAAACGTTTCGTCACTCATCCAAGTGACTTCTTCAGTCTCAGCTGACTGCAGGTTTCCCTAATCTTATAAACAGTACATTTGCACAATGACTGAAACCAGCACCACTGAATGAACAATGGGCTGTGAGGTCAGTGCCTGCAAATTGTTGTGACCATTGATGAACAACCACTGATCAAAGACCAGCAGTATTTCTGTTGGGGACAGGAAGAGACTGAACAGGCTGATCAGAAGGGCCAGCTCTGTTCTAGGATGCCCTCTGAAACCAGTGGAGGTGGTGAGTGACAGAAGAATGGTGGCTAAGCTGTCATCCCTGTTGGACAACATCTCCCACCCCATGCAGGAGACTCTGACAGCACTGAGCAGCTCCTTCAGTGGCAGGCTACGGCACCCACGATATGGGACGGAGAGATTTCGCAGGTCTTTCCTCCCCACTGCTGTCAGACTCCACAACAAAGACTTCAACTGACCAAACACACACATCCACACATGTGCAATAGCAACAACACTAAGTGCACTACTCTTTTCTGGCATCGCTGTATTATACACAATTGTATATAGCATTTGTATTCTATTTTATTCTATTTTATTCAATTGTATATAGTATTTTATTTTATTCTATTCTATTGTGTACAATATCTTATTGATATCTTATTCCAGTGTTTTTCTCTAATTTTTCTGTGTAACTTTGCACTGTCCACTGCTGTAACAAAACAAATTTCCCACGCGTGGGACTAATGAAGGTTATCTTATCTTATTGGTCATTGATCAAAGACCGTTCTGGAGAAAAGTTTTATAGTCAAATGAGATAAAAGTTCTGTACGAGCTGTTAAGCACGGCGGTGGCAGCATCGTGCTCTGGGGCTGTTTTGCTGCCAGTGTTATTGATACAATGTACAAAGTCGATAAAATAATGAAGAACGACAACTTCCAAATTCTTCGGTATCACTTCAGATCAGATGGTTAAAACTTGAACACAACTTGGTTTTCCGACAAGACAGTGATCTCAAACACGCATCAAAACTGTTTGTTTGTTTTTTTAACTTAACCAGGCTAATATAAGCTGCTGGAAACCAGTACATTTAAATGAACTCTGCCAATTCTGCCAAGAGGCACATCAAAGAAGTGGTCAAATATCCAGCCAGAATTATGTCAAAAGCTTGTCGATGGCTTGCTGAGGGACATTTAGCCAAATATTAGTGGGGATGTATTCATATATTTGATCATGTATGTATACTTTTGACTCCGTTTAAATTCGAGAAAATCCTAAATAAATTCAAACTCTTGCACCCATTCCTTTGTTTTTTTAAAGTCATTAAAGATGTAGGCTGTACAGCTGCGCCTATTGATGTCCATGATGTGTACGTAAGCTACTGTTCACAACCGTATTTAAAAATATGTCTACATTAACATGAAAATCATATTTACAGCAATTTATCTCAAGACTTAAATATAAACCATTCACATTTTATTCATATTTTTTCTGTAATAATTGATTTTATGATCCTTTTCCACTATATTTTTTGATAGAATCAATTTTACTAAATGAGAATACTTATTGCATGTTGTCTTGAATATAATATTGTTAAATACAGGGTGGGCCATTTATATGGATACACTCTTATAAAATGGGAATGGTTGGTGATATTAAAGTCCTGTTTGTGGCACATTAGTATATGTGAGGGGGCAAACTCCTCAAGATGGGTGGTGACCATGGTGGCCATTTAGAAGTCGGCCATCTTGGATACAACTTTTGTTTTTTCAATAGGAAGAGGGCCATGTGACACATCAAACTTATTGGTAATGTCACAAGAAAAACAATGGTGTGCTTGGTTTCAATGTAACTTTATTCTTTCATGAGTTATTTACAAGTTTCTCTTTGTTCACAGCCATTGACATGTCGGAGAGGTTAACACGTGAGGAGCGGATCGAAATTGTGTTGATATCTGGTGAACGCAGTAACCGGGTCACTGCAGCAGATTTCAATGCAAGACACCCTACGAGACCACCCATCTCCCATGCTACAGTTAGCAAACTGCTTGCTAAGTTTCGTGAAACTGGTTCAGTGTTGGATTTGCCAAAATGTGGACGCAAGAAAACTGTCACTAATGAAGAAACATCAGTGGCTGTCCTAGCTTCATTCAGCAAGAGCCCACAGCGTAGCACTCGCCACATGTCACTGGAGAGTGGCATTAGTCGAACATCCCTTCGGCGGATATTAGCTACTCACAAATGGCACCCTTACAAACTCCAGCTACTGCAGCATCTCAATGAGGATGACCCAGATCGGCGCACAGAATTTGCAGAATGGGCAAAACAAAAATTGGAACAGGACCCTCAGTTCACGCAGAAGATTTTGTTCAGTGATGAGGCAAACTTTTATGTGAATGCAAGGGTGTAGATTTGGTTTTGGCATTGGTGGGGACGGATGATTCAACCACCGAACCCTGCACGGCTCCTTTTTTTTCCCTTTTTGTCTTTGCTTCTTGATAAAAAAGGAGAAATATACTTGCCTACATATGCTATTCTACATGCTTTTAAACCATTTAAAATTACAATTCATAGTTTTATATGTGAATTATATAATGTTAAATTACTATTAAACAAATGACTGACTAAGTATTTTAGACTTTAGTTTACTTCAGCCATATTCCATATATATCAGGTATCATACAAAAATAAAAATAGCTTCAAATAGAGTCATGACAATAAAAGAATATGACTTTAAGGACCTAACAACATTTCTTCAGTTATAGTACACCAACATCTCTTATACATTAGCACTAAGGGAACACTGAATGACCTGGTGGTTTTTGTCCATAAAACTACTCATCTAAGATTACCACAAAGTAAAAGATCTCTCAGCAAAATTATGCAACATTTTAGGCACACTGTTGCCCCTATCAAATCAATGAGCTGGGATTTTTTATTCTAAACATGAACTACTGTTACAGCAACAGACATGCATTACTGGTGCCCCACACAACAACTCAATGTCCACTATGTGAAGGAGCCAAACACATGCCTTCTCCTCTCGTTAACTGAGATAAACTGCTGGCATATTTGTTTTACATCTATACTGTCCAGTCACTCCTGGTGGACATAGCAAAACGTTATTCATGGTTACATACAATTTTAGACTGATGTGGGCCAAAGACTAAAACGATGTGCCGGGAGTTTGCTGTTCTCCCCGGCTCAGATATTTGAAGTTTACACAGCTACATTCTCGCCTGAAAATATGTTAAAAGTTTATTTTGCGACCCAGAAAGAGTAATAAGAGTAATATTAAAACTAAGTAGCTGCAGTAGTAGTAGCCATTGTTGGAAACTGAAATTGGCTGGGCCAATCTGGGATATGGTTTTTCAATTTTGTTGTCCGGGTGGAAAATCGGGAGAAATTGGGGAGAATGGTGGCTCCGGGAGATTTTCGGGAGGGGCAGTGAAATTTGGGATTCTCCTGGAAAAATCGGAAGTGTTGGCATGTATGGCCTGGTATTGCCTGTAACGTTAATATGACGGACACATTTTATGAGTGAACTTGACTTTAAGTGACTTAGAGGTTTCTTTGAAAAATACTTTGTTATATCCAGGTTCTTCCTTTTTGCTGCCATCCTCCTCTCCTCCTTGCAGGTCCTCGCAGCGCAGGCTTGCCGCTGCTAAAACTAAACAGAGCTCCCTGAAAGGCACAGCCAATCACATTGGCCATATTTGTCACATGAGGTAGGACTCCAGTAGAGAACATAATTTAACTCTTTCTGCACCGCTGGGCGAATGAGACGTTGATAAATCTTTTTTTTTTCTTTCTATCGGTTTTGTTTTTCTTTACTCGAAGAGATCAAATTATTGGTGGGGACAATTCAATAATCGCTGGATATTGGTGGGGGCATGTCCCTTCCGTCCATGCCAAATCTACGCCCTTGTGTGAATGGTGAAGTTAACAAACAAAACCACCGCTATTGGTCTGACACTAACCCACATTGGATGGATCCCTCCAAGACTGTTGGAACAACAAAAGTGATGGTTTGGTGTGGTATATGGGGTACAACGATAGTGGGTCCATTCTTCATCAATGGAAACCTCAAGGCCACTGGATATTTGAAATTGCTACATGATGATGTGTTTCCTCTTTATGCACTGAAGCTGGCACGCCCCTGAGTTTTTCCAGCAAGATGGTGCACCACCACATTATGGGTGCCAGGTCCGAGCATTCCTAGATGAAGAGTTTCCTGGAAAGTGGATTGGTCGTCGTGGGCCAGTTGAATGGCCCCAAGGTCTCCCGATCTGACCCCTTAGACTTTTATCTTTGGGGTCATCTGAAGGCAATTGTCTATGGTGTGAAGATACGAGATGTGCAGCACCTGAAACTACGGATACTGGATGCCTGTGCTGGCATTTCTCCTGCGGTGTTGCTATCAGTGTGTGAAGAGTGGGAGAAGAGGGTTGCATTGACAATCCAACACAATGGGCAGCACATTGAACACATTTTATAAGTGGTCAGAAACTTGTAAATAACTCATGAAAGAATAAAGTTACATTGAAACCAAGCACACCATTGTTTTTCTTGTGACATTACCAATAAGTTTGATGTGTCACATGGCCCTCTTCCTATTGAAAAAACAAAAGTTGTATCCAAGATGGCCGACTTCTAAATGGCCACCATGGTCACCACCCATCTTGAGGAGTTTGCCCCCTCACATATACTAATGTGCCACAAACAGGACTTTAATATCACCAACCATTCCCATTTTATAAGAGTGTATCCATATAAATGGCCCACCCTGTATAATAAATATAGTACTAATTGTTAAATATAATATTGTGTTAAATATGATATAATATTGTTAACAGTATATGGTGTAAATGTAACTCCACTAATCAGCTCAATAAAAAAAAGGACTCTACCAGTTCTAAGCTCCTAGTATTTTTGTTTGTTGACCACTGAATGGAAAGGCCATGTGAAAAGATATTTTTATGTACTTCTAATGTTCCCACACTGAAGGAATAGCATCTCTAGAGACATTTTCCCAGGAAGTGGCAGTCGGATCACTATAAGATAACAACAGTTCGTACTGTGCTCGTGCAATTCCGAAGTTGTCTTAAATACATTTAAGACAATATTTAGTTACGCAAAGCAGCACACGCACTGTTTTTCCAGCCATTCCTGACATCACAGGAGTTTCCAGCATAAATAAGTTTTATCCTTTAAACTGACGACAGTGCTTGGCACAGACCAATCTACTTTTTTTTTTCATCGTTGATGCAGAAAAACAATGTTCCCTTGTTATCATCAGTCTCTTTGTGAGAGCAATTTGTGGCCAGTCCAGGTTTGTGTTGGTTATATTAAAAAGATGATTAAGACCCCCTTTTTGAGAACTGCACGTCAGTGTTTACCTTGGCTTTATATTTCATTTCATTTCTAAAATCTAGATAATCTGATTGTGTGAGTCAGGCTCAGCAAACAGCGGATCTTTTGGCCTCTTTATATATAGAGTGAATTACACGGTGCATTAAACACTGAACGTGGAAATGTTCACATTGTTCACAAAAAGATGAGTAAATAATGAACTCCAATAAAAAAATTAAAAAAAACAGAGAGATGAGACTCGCTTCAGCAGCAGGTGAGCTGTGATGAAACCAAGCTGGCTTTTCTGTGGGCAGAAAAATTGGATTTACATTAATTAACTGTAATAAAAGACAACACTTTTATTAAAACCCAGAGTGAGACTGTCTTCTTACTCTGGGGGCTACTTTATTTTCCGTACATAATGGGAAACCTCTCTCAGAGCTCTATTCATTAAATTTATATCAATTTTAAGCAGAGGGCTAACAAACAAAACAAAACTATTTTGGTGGTGCCCGGGCTCAGTGACAGGATTGGCACCTCTTTCCACAGACTGGTGCAAACAGTCCAACCGTATTATAGAAAAAGGGCAAATGGATTACATTTCAAAACAACTTCAACTTGTAAGATTATGAAGCGACTCATACAGTCGATTTGCTTGCAATAATGATTTCCTATAAATTAAATACATTTCTTCTCAGTGATCATTTTGTGGTGCAAACATGCTTACTCATTTCTAATTTCATCCATGTCCCCTCTGCTCATAGCTTTTTTTCTTTCTTTTTTTCAAACTCTGTGTGTGTCACACAGCTTGACACCCAAATGCGGCTGGTGTTTAATGGTGTAGGATATCATGAAAATAAAACATCGGCCTGTGCTGATGGTAAACATCCATCAGCACTGGAGTCTCTCGAGAAGTGCGTCAGCACTGTCAGCAGAGCGAGTTGGAAGAAGGAAAAACTGAAGTGTCCAGCAGTAACTTTGTTTTACAGTGAATCACTGATTGGGGGGGATTATATTCAATTACCCTAAATTTCCTTCTGGATAATCTAACGCTGGCACCGCAGCCATGTTTTCCCGAAACTGGGCCCCAAGGGGAGAACTATCAGCCCCAGATGGTAACAAAGCCGGAGAGGCTGGAGCATGAGTAGCAAATAGCAGCATTGTGCCACAGCTCATACTGTGATGGCTCATTAGCATCAGAGTAGTCGTGCACTGCCACAAGTTGACATTGATGATCTGATTAACGTGATTTTTCCAATAAACAGAAACAAAAACGTTGCTGCCATTGTGAGTCTGTATGTTAAGGGCCTTTCAAGAAACCCAAGAAGGTCGCTTTCTGGTCAAAAGTCAAAGCCCAAAAGCCTGTGTGAACAGGTGACATCTCAGAGGGCGGGGGATGGGGGCATGAAAGGCTGTGTCCTCAAAAGATTGGAGTTTGGTGTAGAGGGATGCAGAGTATCTGTATCTTTATCTGTGGAAAGCAGAATCCAGGATGGGGTGCAGGGGAGAAGATCAGATAAACACTGGGGAACAAGATCACACAGGGATTTAGAGGTGAGGAGAAGGATTTTACTGGAGATTCGGGACCTGACTGTGAGCCAGTGCATGATGGTGATAAGGTTGCTGAGGAGAAAAGCCTTTTTAAAGTGGCAGTACACCATCATATTATTTAATATTCTTCTAAATGCTTATAGGATGGAAAAGGCAGCTCAGTTAACTTGGGTTCCTTTCTTTGCACTTTTCACTCTGACAGGTTTTTTTTTTCAGATTTAAATTAAAAGAATAAATATAAAAATAAATTCAAGGTCTTATTTTGAGATGTTTACAACTTGCTGCACCTGCAGCCTGTGACAGCTGCACAGGTAGTTCAGCTGTCAAAAGAAGTTTTGCCGTGTCTCGAGGCACAGTATCAAGAGTGTGGAGGGAGACCAGAAGATACGCCGTTATAAGAGACTCGGACTGCAGCAAGACTCCTTTGTGCAAGGAATATGAGGAGCACATCACCACCAGCAGGGTCCTCATGTGCATGTTTCTGGCCAAACTCTCAGAAACAGACCCCATGAGGGTGGCACCACGTCCTTTTACTGGGACTCTCAGCTCAACTGATCATGACATGTGCTGTACAATGCAGCCCTCTAGTGGTTACAAAGACAAAAGCCAAGCGAGACAGAAAAACTGAGAAATGCCGCTCACCCTCCTCCGGTTTCTGTTTACTGTTTATTTCTGTGCGCTGCACTTGATCATTATGTACATCCTGTAACCGTAAACAGAACTGAAAAGAACAACATGAACAGAATTTTTACACAGCTTAAGTAATATTTGAACAGGAGACAGGCAAACACATAACTTACAGTACTCTGTATCCAAATCTGAGCTCCTCCATACATACCACAAGTTCAAACAACACACATCCACTGACTACAATATAGAGGTTAGCTTTTTAACATAGCTGTAAGATCGCAGATTCAGTCAGCGAGGGAGCCTATGAGGGTTATTTCACATGTAGGTCCTCAGTGTAAATAAAGCATAGACACATACTACACACTTCTCATATCTTGTAAAACGACAAAGAAAGCAGTCGCCTCCAGATTAAAGTTCAGTATTTTCAGCCTGAGACCCGGAGTCTTGTTCGACGACCCAGTCAACACTTGTTTTGGGATCCTTTCGGGGTCCTCAGCCAGCTAATGAAACCACACCTCACACGATTCTCTTACGCTGCTCAAAAGTCAGTCAGCATCCTTAATGCAGATGAACAAACTGGACGAATGAAATCCAGTGAAGGGAAAAGACAGTATGATGCCAACAGAAAATCACCTTTGACCTTACTATGCACAGCAAAATCTCCAGTGTTAAATTAACACTACAGAGTGTCTATATGTGTCCACACTGTTGAGTGTTAAATGAACACTTTTGACAGTGTTGTATTTTTAAAAGTAACCTAGTCAGTTTTCAAGATTTACAATGACTAACACAGAGCAGTGCTGATTTTCTAACACTGGAATATTTCTAACATTTTGAGTTATTTTCCAGTGTTCAGAAAATCAGCACTGCTCAGTTTTCATTTAACACTCAACAGTGTGGACACATATAGACACTCTGTAGTGTTAATTTAACACTGGAGATTTTGCTGTGTGCAAATCAGAGAGAATGAAGACAGTTAACAGTTTCAGGATCTTTAACTGAGCATGAGCATGAGAAGGTAAACACTTGGCTCAATTTGTGTGTGAAGAATAAACAACAGGGTGAAACAGTTTAAGCGGATAGCTGGGGATCGCGTATTACTGTTTTGTGAAAACCTCATGTGCTTGAAAGAAATTGATCATTGCCTCTCTAGTTATTGCATATTTTATCATTTTCCCCACTTAGCACTAAGAACTGATTTTGTGAATCATTGCACATAAAAAGGGACCAAATGCATCAAAAATGAACAAATGTTTCTGTTAGGTTAGTACACATCAGCTGCAGCATCTACTGCTGTTCACTACTTCTAATGCATACCCCATTCCTTTATGCTGTTTATGAATAAAAGTGTAGCAAATGAAGTAAAAAGTAAACAAAACAAATCAATGAAAAGTAAATTGTTGTAAATCAGTGTTTTGATGAAAGAGAGTATGATCTGCCTGATATGAAACAGTGATATACAGTAAACAGAACTCTTATTGCGTTCTTGATGGTTTGTGTTTAAGCACATTAGTGTCACTTCTGTGGTTCCGAGATTACACCACCCAGTCTCAACCTTACAACCACCTCCCTAATTTAATGCAGGCTCCCCTCTAGAACAGCTGTGACTCATCAGAGCATCAAGATGGGATGTTTTGGGGTGTCTTACAAACTCTGGCACTGGGACAGAGGCAAATTTTTTGAGTCCTCTGGTTGTGTGGAGGCGTCTGTTAGAGTGGGTCCCATGGATCTTTGATCAGACGTGGGGGATCTGGGAAGTCTGAAGGATAGGTGTGATGTTAAGGGCGTCACATTCTCATGAACTGCCTTATGTTTCCCAGCAGAGAGCTGCACTGTGATCAGATTTGCTTTAACTGCCAGTGGTTTTTACTGTTTTGGCTGACGACTGTGTTTGACAGACGTTAAAAGTCTTTAAGATGACAACCTCAAAGTCCTGAACTCTTTCTCACAAGCAGATTGATTTTGAACCAATATTTTTAAGACAAACAAAGCGATTTAATAAATTAATTCATGAATTGCCTTCCTTGAGAGCTGCACCGATTTGATTCATCAGTTTGTGCTTTCACAGAGATGTAAAGCAAAAATATATTAGTATATGAGTGAGTGTACGTGAGGCCTCAAGGTGCTTCATGTAAGGAACTGTACATGTGCTAATGCTAAAACATATAATCCCCAGTTCCCCACAAGGCTTCAAGATGTCAGACACACCAATTCTTATTAACTCTCTTCATAACAAAACCATTCCACATGATATCATATATGTCACATACCAAGTCAAGTTATTGTGTTACTGTTTTTAAAAAAAAAATCTAATTTAGTTTCCTCAGCTACACTCAGCAAACGACATCTTCAGGCTAAGGTGAAACTCGACCTGTGATCAAGCTTTTCTAATCCAATCACCTCCAAACAGCCTATTTTAACTTGACGCTGCTGTTTGTGTTTGTTATTTATAGGAACATTAAATAGCGTGAAAACTGTGGATTTGATATGACGGAACTGATCTTGAATTCAGTGTTTGCTCACAGTACAAAAAAAAATGGCTTGAATGCTGTTAAATGCTTGTTGTGCCTCACAGACTTCTTCATGCTCCAAGAGCAGTCTGACAAATGCTTGCTCAGTTTATTCTCTGGCGTTTCTTTTTCCAGATCAAGAGCTCTCACTTTGTTTTGATCCGTCTCTTTGACGTCCCAGTGATTTTTAATTTTTTTGAATGGGTTGGTTCATACATACAGCATGGATATTAGAGCTACAGAGAGTCAGACGTTCGTCTGAGCTTCTAGTCCGGGCACGGGAGGCTGTTCTATAGCCTGTCATCACTCAAGTTCTGCATTTTTGTGGCAAGAAGAAAGACACGAGTTAAAGCATGGGTATAAAGGCAGATGTTGCAGGGTGTGGCTGCAGTATGTGGACAAGAGGTGGTAACACTTTAAGGGTTAGATGATGGAATCAGCAGGGACATCATCTCCTCCTCCTTAAGTCCCCTTACGCTTTATTCAGTAGAGAGGCTTTTGTCCTTGGGTCTCAAATTCTGACCAGGCATCATTTAGTTCCATGAAAATCATCTTGGCATATTGTTCGTATGGTTGTCCTGTCGCCTACGAAGTAGGAGAGAAAAAACACAACAGTTATGAACCCATAAGTAAAGCATATTTGAGACATGTTGGCCTTTTGAGATTCTCAGTTCATTTGTCTCTCATTTACAGCTTGCTTTACTCAAGCATTATGTTAACATTTTATTATTCACTGTGACAGACAATTCAGGTAAGACACTACCTTGTCTTTCAGTGCTGAGAGTCAGGAAGTACACGGTACCCCAGTCTTTCTATAATACACACACACTGCATCCCTGCATGGATGGATGTTTACAGGTATAATTTGAATCACATGTTTAATTCTGATAAGAGTCCATGTTAAGCCAAGCTGCGGTGTTTTAGTAGGTGCAGTGGGAAAGGCCCGCCCTGCTTCAGCTGACCACATGGTAGCTGCTGTACCACATAGCCGTATCTTTAAGTGGATTACAAGGGAAGCTGTGGCCTGGCTTGGCTTGGCTTGAGAGTCTGAGAGTGACGCACTCTGTGCTAACAGACTCTTCACTTCACACAGTAAGGTGCAGTGTTTCAGATATCTTTGTATTTCATTATATTGTTCACATGCTCACACAAACTTTTAGTTTGGTTTGCTTGTTTTCTTGTTGCAACATCGTATATGCAAAAACTTCATCCTCCAGCACTTTGAACACACAGACACTACTGTGTGTGTCTACATTTATGTGATCGGTCTATTCATTTTAAATTTGCATGTCTGTGTTTGTCTTGTATCCGGGTTCTCTTGCTGACTACAGCTACTACCTGCTCTGAATACAAAACAAAACACAACCCTTATTGATAATGCTTGTATGCTGCGTTGTATCAATGCAAATCCAATGCTCACACTCTTTTAGATCCGTTTCCCTAAGGAAATATCTGGTCCTTCACCTCTAAGCAATTCACCAACTGCGAGCTAAACCTGTCTTTCTGCAATGTGGTACAGGCAGATAAACCAGGGTTGGTTTATTAAGGATTACTTTGACCCAGGACTACAATTGGCTGTTCAGCAAACTGAAGCCAGAGCTAGAAGTGAATCAATAAATGAAAGAATAGAAAAACTGAGTAAAAAGATGCTAAAAAGTAAAAAGAAGTTTACTAAAGGGGAAAATGGTGAAACTGTGTGATGATCACACAGTCATGAAAAAACCTTGACACTTCTCTTTTTCAGCTATTGTGTTGTAGATTTGCTGTTGTGCTTGGGATCATTATTATGTTGCATGACTCAGTAATGGCCAAACTTTAGCTATTAGATAGATGTCCTCAAATTTGACCCTAGAATGCTTTCGCATATTGAGGAGTGTACACTCGACTAAATGATTTAAAGGTTCCTAAGTCATGTTGCTGCAAAACAACCCAAAGCATCACCCCTCCACCACCGTGCTTGCCAGTTGCTATGAGTATGAGCTGTTTGTGCTGATACACTGTGTTTGATTTTTGCCAAATATTGTGTTGTACTTTAAATATCTCTACATTAGTCCCGTCTGTCCAAAGGAGTCTTCTGGTTCATTCAAGTTTTCTGATACAGAATTTCTCTGACCACTGCATGGTCAGAGTTTGGGATGAAGTTGGTTGGGTGTCCCCTTCTGTGAAGACTGTGGCATTGTGTTAAAATACAAGGATGACTCAGACCAGCAAACTGCCAGAACTTCTTGTTTCACATAGGTGCTCAAACTTGTTGATGACCACTTACTCAAGCACATGATTATCAGCATCTGGCTGCTACTTACCTCCTTAATTCTTATAGAAGCAATAGGGTTGTACTTAGTTTTTTACAGAACGGCACAAAGTGTTGTCAAATCTTTCCTTTTCCATCCCTGTATACGTATGCTTGTGAGGAATTATGTTTTTTCAAACCAGTTTTTATTGTCATTATCGTTTTTATATCACAATATGGCCACATCATATCCAGAATTGCTTATAAGCCTGATACAAGGAGAAGGAAGTGAAAATAAAGACAGTCACTATTTTTTCATCTGACTCTACCTTCAGTTGCTTTTAAGTAAAGAATGTCCCGTTATTGCAGCTGATTTATTCTGTATATACGGATTAGATGTAAAGTCAGCCAAGCCTCTCTCCTATTACTGCATCCATCCATACAGAATGCATAAAGATCCCATTCATCAGAAATTCTGTCTCACCTTATCTGGGTGAACAACCAGGACTGCTTTGCGATAGACCTTCTTGACCTGCTCTGGAGTAACCAGGTCAGCCATGCCCACAGGCTTCCAGCGTGTCTCTCCTTCCCAAAGCACAGTGTGCATGGTGGAGAGCAGAGCACGGATGTTACGCTCCTTCCCCTCAATCCAGTCCAGAATCTAGGGCACAGAAGAGGGAGGCAGAGGAGGGGAGCCAATAACCAGTGAGGACCTGATTTGAAACAATTATTAGCATAACTGCTTTCAGTAGTTCTGGCTCTGGTTTTATTTTAAAAAAAGCTTTTAAAGGAGCAATTAGATGAACCAAAATTTGGTCATGGAAGACCTACATTGGACGCTTCATTAACTCCGAAATAAACAGAAAAAGTTTAACAGCCAAAGGTTTTCGAGTACACTCTCCTACTTTTGGGAATCACTGAACTGCTTCTGTTGAGCTACACTGGATAAACAGGCGACCACAATGCAGCGAAATGTCATCAAAAACTAATTGTAATCAGACACAATGAACCAAAAATCATTAGTTCAACTTCATTAGTTTCAAACAAACAGCCCATGCCTTTAGTTTCTCAGGGTCCATTTCTTTGGCCATCTCCTCCTTCCTCATCTCTGCTATAGTCCTGGGCCCTTTCTTCTCTTTGGTCCCCGCAAAGCCCTGAGCAGACAGCAGGTCGTCAAAGTTGGCATCCGAGGGTTTGGGCTTCGAACCTGACAAAGAGGCAGACAAACACAAAGACAGAATACATACTTGTTAAGCAACAAATGCAGTAATTATAATACGGTGAGCTGAAGAACAATATATGTGTGCACAGCATGAAAATTTTAATGGATTAAAAATGCGGCGCTGTCTCTAAATGTTTGCAGCTATTTTGTTAAATAATAACAAAAGTAATAAAATATTTGGATTTAGTGGCATAAAGTGTTGAAAGTGTTTTCTGCTCCAAGAGTGCTATGCAAAGGTGAAATACCTTTTTCTGAATCACTTCAGAGTTAAGTGTAATCTATATTTTGTTTTAAAAGAAAAATGTCCTTTGATGTGAAATATACCCCAACTGACCAGCCACAACATTTGGAGTGTAACAATGAGCCTCTCGAGCTTACCCATCCCAGCCTGTGATTTTCCCCCTGCGCTGGGTGAGCCTCCTCCCATTGCGGAGAAGCTAACATTGTAGTTGGGTCGATTCTGGGGCGATGTGTGCGGCATGGAAGTGTGGCTGGGGCTGGGCTTTGGCTGCGGAGCAGGACCCTGTCCTTGTGGTTGCCACCCTCCACCACTTCCACCAGCCTGCCACGAGGGGAAAGTGCCTCCTGCGTGGGGCTGCCAGGGTCCTGTGTGCTGGGGAGATGGTGGAGGCCTCGATGGGGAGCCCATTGGAGGGAAGGAAGGGGCCGTTCCAGTAGGGGTGGTGGGCTTGCTCGAGAAGCCAGAGCCTCCTGATCAAAAGGACAGAGATTACGGCATGCTAGGTAGTAGCAAAAATACCAAAAACTTAGGAACATTTCCAGCGTCTCACCTCCAAGGCTTCCCCCCAAGTTGCCAATATCAGCGAATGGGTCCAGAGTGTTTGGCTTGGTTTGGTGGGTGGGGGTGCTGTGGACTGAGCCAGTGGGACTGGTAGTGGCTGACCGACTGCCCATACCAAAACCTCCTGAATGAATTGGCAAACAGCAAAGAGGGAAAAATGAACGACACTGATGCCAATGAGTTTTACAAACAGTGTGGTATCTGTTTGTATGTGTGGCTGTGTGCTTGGGAGAACCTGTGCTTGTGGTAGCAGGTCTGTTCCAGTCCCATCCTCCCATGGCGTTTTGTTGCTGAATATTGACAGTAGGGGTGGCGGGAGGGACGGGGGAACTCCGACCTGTTGAAGCACATAACCATCGGTCACGGGCGGAGCACACGGAAAATGGGAATTGAGGGACACAAACACATTAAGCCAAATAAAATATCAACAGGACTGAGCTTCAGAGAGCTGTTGTTTCGTAGATGAGGAAACTAAATTTATAGTTGCTAACTAAAAATTGTCCACAGAAGCCAGAAGGCTCTTCGTCATCCAGACATCATGCCCTAAATCCTCAAAGTATAAAAAAGTGTAAACCTGAAGTTAAGAAAAACTGTTTTGCCATGTTTAAAGTTGAAAATACTGACTGTGAGGTGAGGAAAAAAATACTAGTAGGAGCTTGTGCTGGAGTTGAAAAATCAAGCTGCGCAATCTCTATGGAGTAGCAATGAGATGACCTGCAAACACTTCACATACAGCACGCAAACTCGTGAATTACAAGCATACATGAGCAATACAACAAAAATGTGTGAGTAAGCACAGAGAAAAGCTAAAAATGGATATATACTCAGCAGTCGGGTTCGGGTGTCAGTTTAAATAGAAGCACAGATGAAGGGAAATTATCCTAGTGGCATCTTGCAAATATCTGAAAACATGCCTTACCCTAATTTGGTTCAGGCACTTGAAATGCTTTAAGTGCACCCAAAACGATGGTGTGGGAAAATGTACAGCAGAGCAGCAAGGAGCATGCCTTACCGAGGCTTGTAGGCTGCAGGGTGGGTGATGGTGAGCGAGCAGCATGCAGGAAAGGGTCTGGCTGCCCCACTTTACCTGGTCCGAGGAATGAACCCATCATGTCCTGAGGCTTAGGCATCGGGCCCGTCCCGAAAGGATCAAATGCTGAGGAGAACCATCCACCAGTGTTATTGTCTTATGCTAAATTGCAACAGTAATTGTGCCTATTTGAAGTCTAGCTTTAGGCTGAACCTAAAGGGAAATGCTTTTTCAAACTTCTCACCTGGTGGGGCAGGTGAGGGGCATGGTGAGGCAGTGTTGGGGGCGACTTTGTGTGGAGTGGACTGGGCAGATGAAGGCCCGCTGGTTGACTGAGGTGGGCCCCCAAACAAGTCCCCTAGGAGGTCAGTGGTTGCAGCTGATGTAGATGGGGGCTTAGATGACGGACGGTTGACCTCGTCCCCATCGAGGCCGAGAAGATCGACTTCCTCAGCGGGAGCAGGGGCAGCAGAAGTGGGAGCCGGGAGGTCAGGTTTCTGATGGGCTGCACTGGCATTGCTTTGCTGGCTGGAGAGAGAAAGCATTTCATCATCCGACGGCTCGCTCTCCTCGCCACGTACCCGACCGTCTGGACCTCCGTGGGACCGACTTGGCTCTGAAAATGATGAGATGGGAAAGGCAGAAAAGAGAGTCATAAGAAAGACACATCAATCACAAACAAAGCAATGACTGAAGAGATAACAAAGCAGACAAAGGGAATTAATTTGAGGTTCAGATATAAAGGGACAAGACTGAAGCAGAGGATGATGGTAAACTACGCAGGTCATTGCTTCTACAGCCAGTACAGCTATTTGTGCTACGAGGCTGCAAACATACACAGTCTGCAAATAAATTCTAGCTAGTAGTTGCTAGTTGGAGAAAACGTCTTAAATGTGATAAATTCCAATATAAGAGAATATGATAAAAAAAAAAAAGAAGAAGCTTGTACAGCATGGGATTAAACAGCTGTATAAATCAAAAGCAATATTTCACTTTGGTAGAACATTTTAACGTTGGATTTGTTTACTCCCCAGACACGTTTTCCCTTTATTTCCTTTTGGGACTATGAGTTTTCCCCTCTAGTTCTCCATATTCATAAAAAAACCCTTAAAAACATGTTTCTGTATGGCCAGGAAAAAAAAATGCTGGTATACATATTATGAAAATTGTGTTAAAAGACTGGTGTTTATACAAGAGACAGGACAAAATATTTCTACCAAAATGATACATCATGGGCTACAAGAATGGGCTAAATTTCAATTCAATCAATGCAAATCACAGTTGGAAACCACCAAATGGATTTTCCAATAACCGAAATCCTTCCTGGGTAGAGCATGATTGAATTGAAGCAAACCCTGAGTAACTACGCTCACTGCATAGTTCCTCTAGCAGGTCTGTGATCTCCTCTACCGTCTTACCCTCAAGATCCAAGCCCTCCATCTCATCTTGCAGGGACAAAAATGAATCACATTAGTTTTTATGACTATGTGTTAATGTAAATTTATTAGCCACAACAATAAAACCACACTGATACTGGAAATATTTCCAAACATCCATATGATGAGGTGAGGGAGATCATCACAATATTAGGGAAATGGCTTTAATGTTGTGCTGGCTGGTTCGTAAAAATTAAAATATTAAAAGTAGTAAAAAAAACTAGTAGCAAGTTCTTTTTGTCTAACTTTTATTTTGGTACCAGGTAAACTTATGTAAAGTCAATCCAGGTTTGGGGTTAGAGTTTGTTATTAAGGTTAATGTAGCATTATGATTGGTTTTATGTAAGGGTACAATTACAAACTGTAAAGGCTAACAAAACAAGCAAGCAAAAATGCTTACTAAAAACATTTTCAATACAAAATTCCACATTGCTTGTTAGTCAAGCTAATTGCTAATTTGCTAGCAGCTAACCCATTTTGCTTTAGCATTCTCATCTCTTAGCTAAAGATTTTTAGTTTAATTATGTTGGTAGTAAAATCTGACAATAGATTAAACAAAGCAGTAAATGTTTGATCCTAAAGTTAACATCTGATTTGAGTTTTTAAAAAAAGTAAAACTTAATGTGTCGTATTTTATAGACTGAACACCAGTGGTTGCCCCAGTGAAACCCTCCCATTTTTACCAGCAATCGCCAGTGCATCCTGATGTTCCTGGTGGCCAGAGAAGAGCACATTTGGGCTCAAGTCTTTACAAGGAAACTGCTCCCATGGTGGTGTCAAGTCTTTCTGTTTGTCCACCCCTTCCACCTCCACGTCCAATATCACATGGAAAAGCTGGGGATATTTCTCTGGAGAGTCACAGGCATCGAGCTCTGGTCTGAGAGGAAAATCAATATGTGTGAGAAAGAAAATTGAGAAGATAAAACAGTCAACAGAGTGGAAGTCTCGCAATATTATTTTTTATACTGAGAAACCAGAATTCCCCGATTTTTGTAAGAGATTTTCCTTACTTGTTAAACTTTAACATAGTGGTTCCAGGAGCAATGAAGCCAGTGTGGAACTGAATCTGGAAGATCTGTGTGTTGGATACCTAACACAAGCAGGAACAAAGATAAATGTTAAATACATTATATTTCATCAGCACTCAGCTACCCCTTACCTGTTGTTCTGTAATGTTTTTAGGTGTTGTGTTCAAGTTTTGCATCTGATAAATCTTTGTCATGTAATAAAATAAAAGCAGGTGAGATAAGAAAATCCAGTATGTTCAGAAAAAAAACAAGCCCACTTTAACCATTTTAACTGAATGGATCTTTAATTATTTTGTACTATTCATCTAGGTTTTAAAACTAATGCACTATATAGCAAGATTATGAAGAGATTAAGTTATATATGCACATATTATTATAATGCAACACATGGTGATGTACACCTATGTGCCAATAATCTGTCATAAGATTATTGAAAGACAATAATACCCAGATAAATCACCTGGACCAAACTAAACCAAGAATAGCATAAATAGTGCATAAATGCTTCTTGCAGCAGTAATGAGTGAGTAAGTAATATTTCTATAGATGAAGTAAATCATCAAGTCAAAAACCTTCATCCAGCTTCTTCTTGTCTTAAACAATGTAACAATGAGACACAACGAGCTGTTGAGGCTACCTGAAACTCTGCAGTGGCTGATACTTTAGTTCAATTCAATTCAGTTTCATTTATATAGCGCCAAATCACAACAACAGTCGCCTCAAGGCGCTTTATATTGTAAGGCAGACACTACAATAATACATACAGAGAAAAACCCAACAATCATATAACCCTCTATGAGCATGATCTCATCACCAATCGTTCTAATACTGTCACTCTGACTTAGTTGGAGTTTGCTGCTTGCTAGTTTGATTGAGATGTTGATTTTATCAAGTCTATTCAAGTATAAAGCAGATTAAGCAGAAGCGTACCTTGGCCTGCAGTCGTCCTCCAATGGTTGACCTCATGTGGTAGACTGAAACCACAACATCTCCTTGCACGCTTACACCCAGAGGGAAAACTACCTTGCCGTCCTGGACCCTGTGCTCTCTAAGCGTGCAGAGAAGGTGCAGCAAAGTGTAATTGATGGAAAGTGTTACAGAGCGAGAGAATGGGGGGGGTAATAATGATGCTTTGATTATACTTTCATTCATATCATACTCAGCATAAAATCTCTGAGACATTTGTAGTTATTCTATTCCAATACAGAACTGCAACGCTACCATGCTCTCTGTAGTTAGACGCTGTCACATTTTTATTAATCTCCCCAGTGTTACTTACTTCATCCTTTCATACTCCTGTGCAGTGGTGAAGATCTTAGTCTCTCCGATGAGAACGTCACAGAAAGGTCGACAGCCACTACGTTGTTTGTTGAAACAGGGGATGGGACTCATAGTGAGGGCCTTGATCACCAAGGGCTTGGGGTGGGGTAGGCTAGGCTTCTCTGATACCATGCTACATACATAACCTATGTACCTGCAGGCAGAGAAAACAAAAACAGCAGTTTTCAATTTTCAGGGCTCTGAATGATGCAATAAATGTCATTTATGAGGAGACGCTTGCACAACCATGGACTGTTAACTTCTACAAGTATGGCAGGCGGACTCGTGGTTCTTCTTGCCCAGCAACCAAGTGTTTATGTTTAAGCCGAGACAACTAATTACTGTTGGCTTCAGTGATGGCTGTATGTATATTTCAACATGCTATGCCTGTAACAGCATATGATCTGAAACTGTGCTCTTCTTCTTAAGTGTGAATGTGTTTTGACCTCATTTAATATGCGATTCTTTATTAGAAGTGGTAAATGTTCATTATCTATGAAAAATACCCTGCAGATTTATTAGACATTAAAGAATGTAACATCAGCAGAAGTGAAGAAGACAACTGAGCACAAGGCATATCTCCCACTTTTCTTCTTCTCTTTCTGTCACATTCACATCCCCATGTTTACTGATGCAAACCTGTGGTGTGAAGGCCAGAGGCCAGAACCTGGTCTTTTGGCGCTTAGCAGCTGCATGGCAGGAACTGGATTATTGAAGAGGTGGCAGAAGCAGAACATGGCACAGACCAAAACACCTGAAGGAGCGCGACCATCCTGAAAACCCAAAACAAAGATAAAATTACATGTACATCTTATCATGAGCGCAATTTGAGCCATTGGGGATTTTTTTCTCTTAAATTAACACGTGTTATTTTTCAATGAGTCTATTCATACATATGAACTCACTCTGAGTTCATTTCAGGTTACATGGATACTGTGACACTGTTGTTAACTGAGGTAAAAACACCGCTTTTTTAAAAAGGAAGTGTTTCGTGAAGATTATGCAAGAAGAAGCAGTTTGCCAAGGTAAAGCCAAACCCACAATGACTTGGTAATAACATGCCCCAGCACATGCCAGTCTATAGTAGTCAAGTCACTGAATTCCAATACACAGAAACCCAGTTTCTATTGAAAAAGTCAGAGATGGTTGAATTCCCAAATGTGTCTAATGCAAGTGGCTGATATTGCTAAAGTGTTATGATCCGTGCACTAAAAGTGCCTAAATAGGACACCAAAGAATACACCATTCTACAATAAGCATAATAAAATGACTTGTATCTATCATTTTTACTGAACATCACAGACCAAGATGCAAAAATGAAATATTCCTATCCTTAGCTTTTCATTTTCTTTTCAGTACCACCTGCTAAGTAAAGTAGTGAAGAAGTTCACACGGCTGATTAATAGAGACCACAGGAGCAGTCTGAAGAGCTCCAAGCTGGAATTTATTTGGAGAAAAAAAAACTGTTACTCCAGCGTCAAAGATTGGCCACAGCCGTTGAAGAGGAAGAGCAGATTCCTAATCTGGGTGGTAACATAGCCTTTATCTGAAAGAATGATCCCTTTTGCAAAACTAGTTTGATTTATGTAGACGTGGAAAAAGAAGGTGAGTCATGTTTGGAAAGCTGTTGAGCAGTAGTTGTAGCATTTAACAACTTCAGACTTTAGAGATCAGTGTTTTGGAAGCACTTCATTTGATGTGAAAGCAAAGTTGACATTTAATCAATGTTGCCAATATCATTGTTGAGCAAAATGTTTTGGAGGGGGAACAAAAAGGCTCTGACACTAAATATGCTTCGGTCTATTTCAGACTCTTGGCTTCGATTCAAAAGTGGGTCACAGGACATCAAACAGCTCAAAAAATTAACAGATGTGTTGTGGGACCAACAAAAACAAGTCCCTTTACATAAAAATCAAAAGTACCTCACTATGTACTTGTTTTTCATGGTAGAATGATTAGTAATGATTTCATATGAATCCTTAATAAATTCAACTATACAAAGGAGGATGAAGAATGTAATATAGGGCTAATGTATGTGCATCTCCTTACCGAGCACGTGATTACACAGACGTTCTTGGGATTCTGTTTCAGCCAGTTGTACATGTTTTTGCACACAGCAAACAGGTTGTGGAGGCTGGGTGCTTGGCGTGAAGGCCAATTACACTCTGAAACCTGTATTGAAGAAGATGCCAGGAATAAAAGGAGGGAGAAGGAAAGGGATTCCAGTAAAAAGAAACAGGAGGCAGATCAGAGAGATAAGAGGGCAGGAAAGGGTTGGGGAAATAAGGAATAGAGGAGAGGAAACGGGAGTGGTGGAAGTTAGTAACAGCACTGCAGCAGCAGAGCAACACAACAGACCAGTTGCCATGATGAGTCATCTGCTAAAGATACAGTGACTTCACAATGCAGACAGGGGGCCAACTTCACCATGTTAACAACAAAGCCTGACTCCTAACAAGCCTGACTCCTCAGCTCCCACATGTGCCTTCTATGCAGGAAACCTAGCTGTGAAAATGTCCCGATGCTGAAAGATATGCATATACACAAAACAAAATAAGATACAATAAACTGAGTGTTTGAAGTTTTATATTTCCAAATGTGGTCATTTAGCCGTAACACTGGAATTGGAAGCCCACAAATTAAATTCTGAATAATGAAACGAGTGCTGAAATACCAAAAACTGCAGTTTCAGGAACAGCCAGATGAGGTTAGTCGCTGCTAGCTGCTTATTGGGATTTGCATCAGCTAATTTGCATCATTACACTGGATTTCTCAAAGGTGTTTGAAGTTTTGTTGTGTTTTGTGAGATTTTGAATAATTATTCGACTTGCTGCAGGGTTAATTGTATATTTAAAAAAATATCCAAGAAGTCTTTGGTCCCGTTTTTGTTTTTTTGGTAAGAGTAAAATTCTACCATTTATTTATGTGTTAGCACACATTAGCAAGTACTGATGTCATGTGTGATGCAGCCATGCTCTAGTTTTGTTAGCCATCTAGCTTGTAGAAACTAGCAACTTTCCACCCTGTTGTCGAAATGTAGTCGGTTCTGGCTTCTAAAAAACCAAATGGTGACTGCCAAATTGACGGGTTATACACAAACCAGCTGATGACACTGGATACTTCATATACTGTTTGAACAACAATTTTATGGTTTGAAACTCAAAAAATTATTCTCAAGTTTAAAAAAAAGAAAGAAAAAATATCCTTTTTTAGCATTAGGCTAACGACTAGGAATAGGACTCAAGTACCGGCTGTTGTAGAGAACTGGTTCCCAGTAGTTCAATGAAATTGTTTATCTACTTATGCCTATTGATTCTGCTTATCGGTTCCTCTTGCACTTGTGCTGATATCAGTTTTTGTGCTGGAGGAGAAAAACTGCGGTGCAGTCTAAAGCATTGATATGGACATTAATTTTTATTTTTATCACACAAAAGGACGAGAGCTCGATGGTAATGGCAAACTGCATTCAGGACAGGAACATCTGATCTATGGTGCTAAAACAACTTCAGCTCTTTTTAAGTACCTACACAGACAGCATGTTAACACTAAGCTAGCTAAGAATCCAGGCTGATGCTAAAAGTGAGCAACTGCTGACCCCAGCCCAGTAGCCAGACCCTGAACTTCCACAGGTAACAAACTGATGGCCTGTCATGCTGCAGTCTTCATTTCTACCTGTTCATGTTTCTAAAGTAAAATCATGAGACAATGCACTTTAGGTCATTTTACTGAAAACCTTGAAATATTTAAGTAACGTACTGCATTACTTTTATGCAATATATTCTATGTAATATTGTGTGATAATTACCATACAATTAACACTGATTACAACAAAGAGAGAAAATACCTGCAATGCGCACAAACATTTGACAACACAGCATGTAATTAATTTGCCTGAATGTAATGCGTTTGATATCCTGCTTAGTGATGGTGGTAACTCTCAAAGCAGAGCCAGTGAGAACCCAATGAGAACCTATAAGAGATTCAATAAGGAATCGAATGAATAATACATAAAATTAGTGATCCGGTAATGAAATCAGAATCCTTAGCAATTACAGACGTGATAAATAAAGCAAAATGAAACTTTTCTCTGGGTGCTCTGAGTCTATCAAGGAACAATCACGCCTAAAACTGTAAATAAGCCCTCCTATTTCCCTCCTATGTTCATAAAATGAAGACTACAGTCACACTCACCCTGTTGGAGAATTTGGCCCCACGGTAGTTACGCTGTGATAGGTTGAAAACAGTGTAGTGGTCCGCATGCCGACTGTCAAGAAAAGAGCGGATGTCTTCGACATGGTTCTGGTAGCCAATCTGCACCGACTCAGCTGGATAGGTCATCACTGAAAAACAAACCCAAAGTTTGACATGTTCACATGTACAGTGTAATTAAGACAAACCCCGTCATGACAGACTAACGTCTTAACTCTAAAAAGTCTTGTTCAAAACTAAGCACAGCCTATAATTCAGCAGCTTGTAGAACCTCCTTTAGCAGCAATAACATTACAGCCATAATTTTGTGGATTTGCTTGTGTACGAAGGAACATTGCTTTTCCTGTTGTATGACCCAATTTCAACCAAGCATTAACTGTCAGAGATGGCCTCACACTTGACTCTAGAATACTTTTACCAAATTCACCACCATTCCTGACAGTCGCACATGTAGATCTCTACTGTGAAAGAAAAGATTCTTTTTCATTCCCTAAACTCAAAAAAGTAAAATTTGGTGGCTATTACATTTATAAGAGTCTAACTTGCAATTTAAACAAAATACTTTTATGTTTTTAAATCGTGTACAACCTGCATGAGATTTAAAAAACTTAACACTAGTTAAATTTGTTCTTGTTGAGAAGACGTGATGCGATCTAGTAAGAGTGGTTAGTTATCTGGATTCACGAGATCACGCGATCACACAAGATTTCCACAGGAAAATCCCTGGGGTTAGAAGAGGCAGAAAAGCACACACCATGTGCATGCTATTGCTATTTACTGTGGTTTGAGCTGTCAAAGACAAAAACATGAAGAAAATTCTGTATCAAACCTTGTAATCATACCTTTTCTACTTTTTCTTGACTCCTTGAATTTGAAATAATCATGGAAAGGATTTCCACGTTAATAAATATCTTTCTATTAGCATTAAGTACTTTTGTTGGACTAACATAATTTGCATGGATTGGATCAGCTCAATGAAATTATGATGGACTCAACTTAAGTTGATTCATCATTAATTAATTAAGTTGGTCCAACTCAAGTACGTTACACATTGGAATAACAGAATTGCATGATGCTAAAATAAAGCAATTTAATCACGCGGAAATCCTTTCCATGATTTTTTTTATGTTCATTCAAATAGTTTTTTTATTGAGTGTCAGTCTTCTTATAATTGTCATGAGCTTTAACATGGTAACCGAGACTTGTAGAATCGAAAATCTAACTCTGAGAATTGTACAGTCTGAGCCTGGGGTGAATTTTCTGTGACCCCCACTCCTGGGAATATTGTAGTTTTGTGTTATAAGCACAGCAGACCAGCAAACTGATCACAAATTCCACTTTCACAGAGGTGCTCACACTTGCTGATGTTCAGTTAATTACTGGCTGCTACTTACTCTCTTAATTCCTATGGAAGCAGTAAGAGTGTGCTTAGTTTTTCACAGGACAACAGAGGGTTTCTGTGAAAACTTTTCATTTCTACATAACTGTATTTTTACCCACTGTGGAGTACAGGATTGCAAAAAGGTGAGCTGAGTAGCTCTACACTCCAGCATGACTACCATTGGAGACATGATGGGATATAAAGCCCTCGAGTGACAAATGTCTGACTGACTTTGTCTTTTAAAGGGCGCATTGCTGCTCACTCAAAAAACTGGAAAACAGTCCAAGTAACATTGTTGAGGTTCATCTATCTACACACATGTGTATATACAATGCCCATTCGCTAGAAATACATTTACCTATGATCCGTGATGTTATGTAGGCAATGTCCAGCTCCCCTTTGGTATAACTGTAATGAAAAAACAAATCTTTGAAAACACATTTTATTACAGTCATATATGTAAAACCAACGTGCACTGTCCACGAGCATCTCAATAAATGTTTAAAATATAAGTTGTGGTAGGCTTTACAAAATCACCTTGCTTTTGTATTTCTGTGATTTAGATATGAAATGTTAGAGATTCATAATGACTGTTTCTGTGCATTTAGCTACCAAGACAAAATGATGCATATATAAAAACTTAGTATAAGAATATCCAGCATCCAAAAAGGTTGATCCACCTTTCCATCATTCACAGGTTGAACTGCATTACAGGCATATCCAAGTGATTAACTTCAACAGGCTTTAGAGCTGAAGCATCCATGTGTCAGGAAGTGGGGAAGTTATCTTGTTCAGGCTCACCACTCTAGGCTGAACTGCCTGGGATCAAAGAAATAGCATATGTGAATTCTTAAATTGAGCAGCACTGCCTTTCATTGCCAAATGTAGCTCTGCCATATGGACCTTTTTTTCGACTGTGGGAGCAGCTGTGGTGCACTCACATACAAGCAGTCCACTAGTGCTCCAGCACAGCAGTGGTGGAAACACGTGCTAATGAAACACTGCCAAAAAGGCTCAGGGTGGGGTTAGAGTGAGAGCTTAAATTTGTTTTCGGACAAATGACTCACAAAACGAAAATCTCACAACTGACAGCAGCAGAGGAAGGCTCAGCTCACTGTACTTGCATTTCTCTTTCAAGACAGGTTTGTAGGCTAATGCGAATCAAATTGAGTTGACTTGTTGCCTACTGTGAAAATCCTGCAAGCTAGGCCTAGCTGGGACCGTCATCTCCGTGTGATCATGGAGGAGTGCCATATGGGCCTGCTGCAGTCCTAGACCTGGTTATGTAATGCAGTCCTTCTCAGCTAGACTGCTAAATGAGTCTTGGGATTTTCTGTAAACAAACCAAGTGTACCGTATCACGTGAATGTGTGCTTTGATGAGAACGTTTGTGTAGTTTAGCCTTAAAACAGTAGGTAACTGCTAATATATTACAATATAGCAGACAAACAACCTTAATTAAATCCAACAGTGAGGGCGGTGCATGTAAGTCCTACATAATGAGGTAATTGGACCACAATTCAAGCTTCTATTTTGATCCCAGAGTGGAAAAGCAGACTCAACATTTGACCAATTTAACATGGAAAAAAAGATCAGGTTTATCCTTACATTACACTTTTATTAGTAAATGGGATCTGGGAGATCAGAAAGGTAACATTTCTGCTGGATATTAACACTCCTGTGTGTAAACATGTGTGGTTTTACCTGTTTCTATCCTGAATAATACATCTATTACCATGGAAACAGGTACACAATTATGAGCCAACTAAACTGTGTGTAATAGTGAAACCCATCTCCAGTATGAAAAATGAAAAATATATTAATGTGCAATCTGAACACCCACCAACTAACTAATAACAATAACACCACTAGCAACACCTAGCAAGACCAATTTAAAAACGGTAACAACCAGCTGATCCCAGCTGTGCTGGAGCATTGATCTAATTGCTGTGGTGATGCTAAATGCCAGCAGATGTTTTTTCAGACTGCTATAAAAAGTTTCTTGTCAGTCCTTTGTGTTGCACAAAGACATTTGATAAAAGCTGTTGATTTGCAGTCGATATCAATGCGCACAATGAGAAGCAAGCCCACGTCTAACAGACAGGACGTTAAAAGATAATGACGAGACTGGTGCAATTTCCTCTTGCTGGAAAATGATTAGATACATTTTGATGTAAATTGCACATAAATAGTCAGAAGGTTTGATTTTGGACTCAGCCTTTGTTTAATCTGCCACTGAATCCCTTTTCTTTCCCACCAAGTGGGCAATTTATCTAAAGGTAGTCAGTCTAGCAACTGTGTGACTAATAATTTGAAGGACTCACTTCTAAAATTATCAGTTTGTGGTTTGCCAAGATATCAATCATGCTAGCTCATTAAGATAACGTAATGCTTATTCATTATTAACTTATCATCCCTGTTTGCATGTTAGTATTTCATACCATTAATATATCATTGCAAATCTTAATTTTCTGTCATAGGTATACTGTTACAAAGGGCGATGTTCCAATTAAACATAGTCAGAGTTTCAAATAAAGAGGTCATTTATGCAGTGTCCAAATAAGCCCTGTGAGCCACATTTGAGACTGCTTGGTTTCAGACATAGACAGTGTTAAACATGGAGGTAGCCTTGGTGACGTCACCCACTGGTTTTGGACTCTACATTCTGGCTAAAGCTCAGACATTTTGGTTCAGCTATGAACATTGCCCCTTAAGGCAGCGGTCCCCAACCAATATTTTCACAGACCGGACTTTAATGTGTCGCGGATAAATACAACAAATAAAACCAGTACTGGAACCCAAAAAAAGAAGATTTATTCATAACACATGGGAAAAGACCCAGAGAAACCGAGTTAATGATAAAAACAATTAAAAAAATAATGCTGAAAACCGATAAAAACTCTGAAAACCATAAATTTCACACCTAAGCCTCAACTCTTGTGGCCCAGTACCAAACAACGGCCCAGGGGTTGGGGACCACTGCCTTAAGGCACACAGTGGTGGATGTAAGCACAGAAGCCCCACCCATCTGCTGTTCAAACCTTCTGTTTGTGAGTATCATCCAATAAGAAGAAACATGTCTACAAAAGGGAGGCAAAGGAGAACTAAAACACTTTGTACTACTGTACTGTACTAATACTGATGGCAGCAACAGATATCTAAAAGCTTGGGAAAGGGGGACAGAAGGCTGGAATGGTTTGTGGTACTAATAAGAAACAGTTGGAGAAACATTTTGCAACTAATTAGGTTATTTGGTAACAGGTTGGTAATAAGACTGGGTATAAAAAGATCATATTACCAAGGCAGAGTTTCTGAGAAGTAAAGATAGACAGATGTTTACCAATCTGCAAAGAAATGTCTCTAATTGTAAAATATTTTCGGAAACATATCCTTGATGTAAAAGTACTTTATCTCATTTTTTTCAGAACACAATAGCTGAACATCTGAATCAAAAAGATTCAGAGAATCCCAACAAATCTCTTTAAATGACAAGGCTGAAAATCAATTCTCAAGGCCGATGATTTTTCTCTGGGTCAGAGGTTGTTTGAAATGGACTGAAAGTGGAAAACTGTTCTGTGAATATGAAATACATTGTTGATAGATCTCCCAGACTGAAAAGGAGAGAGACAATCTGGCTTGCTATCAGCTCTCAGTTCAAAAGTCTGCATCTCTGATGGGATGTTGGTGCATTAGTGCCTATGAAAATGGTATATACAGGCTTTAGAGCAACATACGTTCCCATTCAGACAATGTCTTTTTCAGCAATACAATGCTAAACCACATACTGCATCTATAACAACGGCACAACTTCATAGTAGAAGACTCCAGGTGCTAAAGTGGCACAACAAACACAACAGAGAAGACACAACGGTAAACACACTTCTGTCCCAACTTTCTTTAGATGAGTTACTGCCATCAAATTCAAAATGGGCCAATGGTTTCTTTAAAGTGGTACATTTTCTCATTCCAAAACATTTTATCTATGTTTTTTACATTCTATTGGTCTATGACACTTCCAAATGATTGCATTCTGTTTATATTTACAGTTTGCACCTTTTTTTTTTCTTTTATCTGACCTGAGAGACAAAACAACAATTTTTAGCAGTTAGTAATTTTTATGTGACTTTCTTATTGCTGCACTACTTCAGTCATCTTGATATTGGTATTAACTCTTGATGTAATAACTCACATTTTGTGATAAAAAAAAAAACAGTAAAAAAACCCAAAAGGTAAACTTGCCTGGCTTGGTGTATAGATGTACCGGTATGTTATAAAACCCATTCTGAGCAGTACAGGACCTCATGTTCATGTTTTCCTCCTAGAAAGTAAACACCCTGAGCTTATAAGACATTTTAGGCTGAATACATGAGAAGTGAGGTGCTCTATTAAAACCTCTCGAGGCTACATAAACATAGTCTCAATCAAACCAATGTAAGTGGGTTAGATCCCGCTGGATATTAGAGTCGGGCTCTCTGCATTTCCCCTATGGTCTTCTCTAAAATTCACTTGTCTTCATTTTGTTTAAGCAGGATTTTTATAGCATGTCTGCTTCATAGCTTAAACCAATTTAAGCGGCTACATAGTGTTTGCACTGCAATCATCTATCCTCAGGGCCTGATTTAGCTTCATTCGCTCTTCAAAATCACAGTTTTTTTTTAATTCACCAGAGTTTCTTATTTTTGTAGATAAGATGTGTTGTAGGTTTGTGTTCTGTATGTTTTGGTATCTGAAGAATGACATGGATAATGAAATTCGGAAAACTGGAATTTTAGATGCAGGTTAAAGCTTGAAAACTTAAGAGAAAAGGCAAATTAATGTGTGTCTGATAGGGAGGTCGG
The DNA here is from genome assembly GCF_013358895.1 of Oreochromis aureus. Lineage (NCBI taxonomy): Eukaryota > Metazoa > Chordata > Actinopteri > Cichliformes > Cichlidae > Oreochromis > Oreochromis aureus. The sequence continues at coordinate 34,759,985 of NC_052958.1, read as the reverse complement.
TGGAGGGGGTTACAGCCTGGTGCAGACCAAGCACACCGTGTTATTCACCAGCACAGCCATCAAGGCTCCATATTCATTGCGCTTCTCACAGACACAAGCACATTGTTGCCTCAAGTCGCCTGCTCTGCAAATTTTTTTCTTTAGCTACGTAAAGAAACACAGGTTGGTTTGAATAATTCAGAAGCAGCTCTTTCCCTCGACTACACATGAGAAAAGAAGCAGAGAACAACAGATCAAACCCTGTCGGGGCATTCAAAGAAGGCCCGTTTAACAGCAGAGGTGTCACGTTATACCGAGGAAGCACAAGGGAATTTTTTTCCCTTGGTTGACATTTTTGTATCTCATTTAAACCTGCTTTAACACTTTGTCCCTGTCAGTAGACATGGTTCAATATTGGCAGTTACATTTGAGATAAAGTCCAAAATTTACTCAAATTCTATTTACTCAAATCTTCTGTTAACCAACAACTTAAACAAAAGAAAATATGGAATGTTTTGCTGGGATAATGATATATTAATTGAAACACCTCCCTCTACAGAAATGTTTGGAAGTGGTCTGAATGCATACTGTTTAAGAAAGTGAGAGGTATGAGCTAGCCTACTTCTCCTCCCTCCATTAGCCCTTCCATTTATTCACACATACATATACAGTCCCCACAAACACACTTCACATCGCATCACACAGGTTCCTAATGAAATGAATCCTTCTGTATCAGCAGTGCTCTGGCCATTTGGCACAATGAACCGCCATGAATAATTCAGCCAGAAGTGGGGCAATAGACACCAAAGAGAGAGGGAGAGAGGAGAGGAGAGGAAGAAAGGTGGAGCCGAGCGGGCAGTCGATCAACCGAAAAACACAAGGGGAACGAGGGGACAGGAGAGTGGGGGTTTGCCAAGATGTGAGCGACAGAAAGGGAGAGACCCTGGAGAGGAAATTTCACAATCAGACTTGCTGAGTCAATAGTGAGGGGAGCAACGTAGGGGTGTGTGTTTGTGTGTGTGTGTGTGTGTGTTTGATAATACAGAGGCCCCTTTGTGCCGCCCTGTGCAGATGCCTGTGCACAAACACACTGGGACGACCGAGCCGTGCCAGACTCTGAAACCTCGCTCTTTCCTCCCTCCATCCCAACCGCTCTGCTGCTTCACTTCTAAAGCTAGTCGGAGACGCTTGTGATCAACATCTGAAACAGCATTCAGTTGACCAGTTCGCTCGCTACAGAACAAGCGCAAAGCATAGATTTAAGCTGGACTTGTGTGCAGTACTCATCTTTGGCTGTACAACCCTCGTAATCGTTGTTAGAAATATATCTAGAGCGGGGATGTCAAACTCATTTTAAATTGTTTGCCAAATACAGCCCACTTTGATCTGAAGAGGGCCGAACTAGTGATGGTTCCTTTTTTATCAGGGTAAAGAAGTTTAATTACACATTTAATTTCATATAACATAAGTAAAAGAAGCACAATTTCAGCATTTTTCTACACGGTAAAGAAATGCTGCGGCAGTAAATGAAATTATGGATTATTGTTTATTACTTTGGTGTGCTTTGAATGACAATAGGGTCAAAAAGAAAATACAGTTAAAAGTCCAAAATCTGCCCTCCTTCACATTTTCCACAGCCATCCAGTGGACCTGATTGGAGTCTTTGGCGTTCCAATTCTGACCCCTGGGCCTTATGTTTGACTATACAGTGTATTTAATTCAGTGTCACATGGTGATACACTCAAGATAAACTAGATGTGATCAAATTTACTAAAAATCATATCTGTAAAAATCAAAAACACGGAATGACCTTATACTCAAGGTCATCATCTTGAGCACTTCTGGGCCATTTTTGTTCTTTTTCCTTTTCTTTTTGTCTCTCGGTCCCACTTTGTCTCTTCAATGGCTGATCTCCCCCAGAGTGTGAAAATTACGATCCTTTAACTTGTTTTTGGGGGATTGAACAAAGTTGCAGAGAGCTGATCACTCTTGTGAGTGATCTAGGTATTGGGCAAGGACTGGATTAGTTTGGCCAAAAAATGCTCTGATGAATGAGACATGCTGGCAGCACCAGAGTTCGGATTGCTTCCTGAACACTCGCCCTCAGGTCCATCAGAATGTTCCAGCAAAGCTCTGCATTGACCGTCTGACCCAGTGAAGCACGCTCCTGGTTTTGCTCCTCACTGGATGTGCTCCCTTCAGGTTTATAAACCTCAGACTCTTCACCTGAAACTGCTGGAAAGCATCGACAGTGATGATCCTTGTTGATATTCAGGTCAGTTTGAAATAGACGTTGATGTGTGGCTAAAAGTCGCTGTCTGGACATAAACAACACAACGACCTTGAACATAAGATCAGCCAAATTTTAATCAGCTAAGAGGTTTTTTTATTTTTAATCATCATCTCTATACAGTTGCAGTAGCCGACCAAGTCTCCATTGCTTATGTTGCTCAAGTCTCTCGAAAAACAATCTTTGCTTATTAGTAAAACATCTGAGCAAAAGTGGATTCATTCGTGTAATGTGAAACCATATGAATGCGGTGGTCACTTACGTAGCAACTTGATGCATGACCTTGGTGGAGGTGTCCTTCAGTGTGTCTTTCAGGTTGTCCTTAAAGTTGCTGAAGAACTTGCCAGCTCCTCCCTTGACCATATCCAGCAGTCCTCCGCCATAGCCTGCGTCCATATCTGAGAACAAAGGAGCAAGAAGCTTTTCAAGATCTGATGTCACTGATTTTCTACAAATTCCTACTTCATTTTGCTTTAGGGCACTCACTGTAGCTGATGCCACCTTTGTGGCGCAGGGAAAGTGACAAAAATTACACGTGAGAGGAGGACAGCCTTCCGCTGAAACATCCCGTCATACATTTTTGCGCAAAAGCCCTAACTCAGAGGTTTTTCATTTGACTTTGGTGATGAACATGAGTCACTGCTCTACACACTGAGTAAACATGTGTGTAGGTGTGAAGGAATGATGGAGAAGGACACATGAGACAAGACACACATTAAAATGCACACCAGCTCATGCGCATGTGTGTGTGTGTTTGCATATATTCTTAACATTGGATGAGACCCATGTGCTTAATCTGAGTCACTCAGACCCTCCCTCCTCTGTCTCCCCTCTTCACCTACCATGCATAGAAACCACCATGTCATTACTTTATATCATCTGGCAGTGCTGACTAATCTACCGACATTAAATATGATGCCGCAGAAAAACACCCACAACCGGATTTTAGGCAAAGTCTCCTCTTAGCATCATGCTTCATGCACAACCTGTCTTGTCTGCGGTAATGTGCACTCGCTGACAGCATTCGGTCAGTGCTTGAGTTTATGATCTGTGAGGAGTGAAGAGCCTCTCCCAACCAAACCTGTCAGTGGGGATCATTAAGCTAGAATCATACTACCAAATTTTAGATCGGGCCCAGAGTAGGGTTGTTTTTAGGGTTTGGTGATCCTCATCTATAATTCATCTTCACGTATGTGCAAGTGGGTTTTTCCCAAAGATTAAAAACAAAGAAAGCTTAGTTTATATGTTGCACTAGCCTGGATAAACTAATGGAAGTCTTGCAAAATATTTTTAACAGGCAACTTCTTCTTCTACTTCAAAAAGAAAAGTCCCAGTGATCCAGGAGAAGGAACACTGCGCACTTATGCAAAAACAGACTGAGTCTATACAAAGTTTTTCTTTGGTTTTATTAGTTGGAAATGTCAGATTCACACTCTTAAAGATGTTATGGGTTTATCGGTGACCTTCATCTGGACAGTACTGGGGAAAAGGTTTATTGAGGTTACACAGATGGTTCATTATGATGAGAAACTACTGTACCACTAGTTAGTATTTTGTGGGATGTTTCTAACACTGAAAATGGAATATGATAGGAATAGCTCATAGGAATAGCTAATGGGCTATGCAAGGACATATTTGTTTTCATGCTGGTTGGCTGCCGTGCCTTTAATGTCAGCCATCCAGCATGTCAGACTGTCAGGCCAAGCTCAGAGCCAAACAAAAACTTTCACTTTTATCTTGAACATCTACCCACATACTTTTGCTATGTTATCAAAATGTCAAAACTTGACATTTTGCTAAATATTTTCTTTGCAACTGGATCAGAAGCTTAAAAGCATCCACTCCATCCTTATTTTAGGAGCTTGGAAAGATGCAAAGACATTACAAACAACGTCTAGGAGAAAATCTGCGTGCAAAGTTTGATATACAACCACAGAAGGCAGCTGCTTCAAACTCTTTCAAAAGAGATTCTGTCGCCACATGCATGATGTATTTGCAGCGATTCTTCACTAAGTTCCAAAATTAGACTTTTGGTCTCTGACTGCTGAGGCATGACGTGCGTGACGGGGATTTATTTTTACTGAGAAATAAAACTCTTGCAGCCTGTGACACACCAAAATTCCCCCATGCTAAAAAAAATGAATTGAACTTTGCAAACAGCAAAGATTACCAGCGTTAAGTCAAGTTTTTATACAATGTAACTGCATAAACATGTCTTTAAGATAGCCTTTAGCTGATCGCACGCCAGATGTTCTTTCTTTAGCTTTCTTGCTGAAATGTCTTTGTCCTTGGAACATTTCATCCTTTTTTTCTCTCTAATGTGTCAACATTTTTAAAGACAACAAAGACCCCAGAAAACATTTTTTAAAAGCAAAGCGATAGACAGGTTGGTAGTTGGCTAGTTTGTTTGATTAGTTTTGATTTCTGTGTCTTGTTTGTATTTAAGGTTCGTGTCGACTACTCTTTGCAATCTAAAAAGAATCTCAAGGATAATAAAGATTAAACAATCCAGTCCATATTTTTTTTTCACCTATCTCAGAAATATAGTTGCATCATTGGGCGTGTCTACACTGAACAATAAAAGCTAAAGTCCTCTTTCCTTTTTTTAGGCAAGGCTGTGATTTCAGTAGTATGTTTTGACCCATTTTAAGCTCCTTGGCAGACACATCTGCCAGTCAGTGACCTTGACAGGATTTATGAAATTCTTTCTCTGACAAAGTTGTACTTTTGTATTTTCTTACTCAGTTGTATATAGTATTTGTATTCTATTTTATTCTATTGTATATATTATTCTATTTTTATTCTATTGTATACAGTATTTTATTTTATTTTATTTTATTTTATTGCATTCCAGTGTTTTCTAATTTCTGCTATATAACTTTGCACTTTTGCTGTAACAAAACAAATTTTCCACCTGTGGAACTAATAAAGGTCATCTTTATCTTTATCTTTATGAAGAAAACCAGGATCCTACAGTCTACCCTGACATCAAGAACTAAGTGTATGCATCAGTCATGTTTGATACCTGCACAGATGGAGAAGCAGCAGTGATGCTGAACGAGCAAACATTCATAAAGAAATGCCACAGCCAAAAGAGCTGTTCCACTTAAAGAAGACCAGCCCGATAGCCCACATCGCCCCTCCTCAGCTGCCTGGTATCACATTCACTAAGCTGACCAATAGAAACAGGAGGGGAAAACAGAGGTGACTGAAGTGAGAGGAAAAAAGACAAGGCAGTTCTATTCATGTCCAGAGGGATCTGTTGGCTGTCAGCATATGTCTCCCGCCTCCTACAGCCTCAAACCTTACTCCCTCAATATCCAGCCTAACGACACAGATAGATGCACAGGGACAACAGTAAAGCTCGAAAGGCAAAAACCCTGGACTCAACCTCAGGGGTACCATAATCATGGGCCTTGTTTCTTCCTGAATTTGAACAACTGCAGTGTCAACCCGGCACTAATCTGCTTAATTATAGATGCTGCTGATAAGACAAGGAGTCTATGATTAATCATCTACTACACAACTTAACCAGAAGTGTATTCCACTCCTTTGAATGACAAGCAAGCCTTTACATGCTGCTCAAAGCATGACACGCTGGTATTACAGCTCTGACTAAGTGTAGGAGGAAGCTGACAGAGAATTAGGCAAACTGATTCTTTTATAAAAGTTCTGAAATTCATAATTTCAAAAAAAATAGTCACGACCACTGAACCTTCAGATGCTTAATGCTGCTTGGGATAGTTAAAAACAAGCCCGACTAATCTGTGTCATCTATGTTTTAAACCTAAACATCAGTACATACAGTCTTGTCAAAAACTTTTCACCAGACCTAAAGGAAACCAGAAGCTTTGCTCAGTTCACTGGAACGGAGCATTCAAGTGTGTGTTAACACAGTGCCACAATATTCAGCACAAGGTTGGACTGTGCAATGCGCAGGAAAACAGCAAAAACCACGAGAGCTACATCTCAGATAATACAGGCCTCAATTAGCATGCTAAATGTTAAAGTATATAACAGTACAATTAGAAATAAGTGCATAATAAGTGCAGGTTGTTTGGATGGATTTCCCTTCTCCGTAGCAGCACAGTACGTGTTGGCAAAGTTGCATCTGAGCAAACCACAAGACTTCTGGAACAATGTCCTTCAAACAGATGAGACAACGTTTGGTGAAAACCAATCACAGCATATCAGCACATACACCTCATACCAACTGTCAAGCATGAAGGTGGAGGGGTGATAATCTGGGCTTGTTTTGAAACCACACAACCTGAGCACTTTGCAGGCACTGAGTCAAACCTTAAGTCCTCTATATTCCAAACTCTTCTAGCATCAAATGTTAGCTTTAGCTAACATTTAGCTAACCCTCTTAGGGACACTCCCAATAGGGTTTAAAAATCTGGGACTCTCCACCAGTTGCTCTTAGAACTGAAAAAGCTCCTCGGATGAGAGGTTAAACGTCTTCAAGAAACTTAAAGAAGTGGGAACTCCCAGGCCCTCCAAGTGTGGAGGCCTATCTCCCCTCACCACACTCCCTGCCGGTAACTGATGCCCCTCAGGGGTTGGTGCATTGGTGGCTCTTGGTGTCCGGGGCTGGGCGCTCAGGTATGCACCAGCTCACTCCCGGTGGCTACTTGGCGGGGCCTGGTGCCTGTCGCTCGGTCAGGCCTCTTCCGGGGCAAAGGGGGCCCTCGAGCCTCCGACCTCGGGGCCTGCAACTCGGTTCACTCTGGCACAGCTGACTGCCGGCAGAGCCGGCGGGCACGCCAGTGCAGCCCCCTCTGGCTTCTGCTCCGTGGCTACTGGGTGACCCCTCGTCTGGGGATCTCCTCAGCCCTTCCCAGGAGGGTGGCACGGATGCCCCTCCGGTGGTACTCCTTGGGCTCTCGCACTCTGGGGCCTCTGGATGTCTGGAGCCTGGATCTCCTCCATGCCTGCTTCATGCCCTGGGGGACGGGGCTATGGCCTCCACACCCTCTAGCAGACCGTTACATGGGGAAACCTTTTTGTATACAAGCGCTGATCCACACAGGTGTGCACGCGGGTGTTCACTGTTCGTAGACATAAACTACACCTTTCTTAGCTGCTACTTCAAAGCACATTGTGCGCTGTCTGTCCTGCGTGCTGCACAACAACATTCAATATTTAGTATTCACTGCTGTTCACACTTAGCTAGATTAACGTGATGGTGTTGTGTTTAGTATGTTGCATTGTTTTGTTTTTTTTGCTTGTTTTCTCTTCTTTTTCTCTCAACAGGTGATCCAGGAAATTTTTTTTTCTCTTTGTCTTTGTAAGTGCCCTTTCTCACTGTCCCTTTTCCCTTCTGTTTTTCTTTTCCTTCCTCTCTTTCTTTCTCCCTTTCCTATCCCCCAGTCATGTCTGTCCCATCTGTAACAACTGAAAATAAAATAAATAATAACGACAAAGTTTGATCAAATGGACCAATACGGCAATGCCATGATGATCCATTTGGCAAAATAAATCCATTTGGTATCCTTGTTGGTCTTCAGACAACAATTCTGACGGCTAAAGAACCAAATGGGACAGACAAAAAAAAAAAAAAAGAAAAAAAGAAAGAAACTTAAAGAAGTCCAGATGCTTCTCTTTTCATCCTCCTTAGCTTTAGCTAACGCTCGTCCAAACTGGATCATGCATTAAGACAACAATCCCAAACATATCAGCAAATCTACAACCGAATGGTTGAAAAAGAAAAGAGTCAAGGTGTTGCGATGGGCCAGTCCAAGTCCAGACCTCAACCTGATTGAAATGCTGCAGCGAGACCTTAACAGAGCTGTGTATACACAAATGCCCACAAACCTCAATAAGCTGAAGCAACGCTATAATGAAGAGTGGAAGAGTTTCTATGGGCACTGCAGTGTCCACAGAAACTATTTATTGTCACATGTAACACGTTTGATAAACATACAATGATAATATCAAACAGCTGAGTTATTTAAACAGATGTAAAACTGTGGTGGGGTTATGCCATGCTCTGTATAAATTAACCCCAGTAAATGGCAGAAAGTGTTGTAGTAAGATCTAACAGGGCAGATCTTACTACTTGGTTGGTTTTTTTATCCCTTCACTCAAAAGATAAACAATTCCTTATTTTGGGGGGAAGTACTAAGACCCTGCTGAAGACTGAAACCAAACTGGAAAGTGAACTTGGACCAATGAGCTACCATTTATCTGTTCACTCATCTATATTTTTTCCATATTCTAATTATCCTAAGTGGTTCCCTTTTTGGACAGTTTAATTGCACAGTGTCAGCTGTATCGGCTACTTTACACCAAATGACTTTTTATAAAGCTGATGCAGTGATTCTCAAACTTACTGGCTGTTAAACTGAAGCAGCATCTGCTTACAACAACAAATTGTTTCACAGGCCTGAAGATGTGAACATTTCAGACAGACTGTGAAATGTGAAATGCCAAACTCCACAGGACTCACAAAAAACAGGCAATGAAATCTATATTTAAGAAGAAAAATTGTATTTAACATGATTTCAATGGCCCATTAATCATCCTGTGTGACTGCAGAGTTTAGAAACACCGATCTAGATATCATCTAGATAAAATTAGACAATAAAAATCTAAGCTAGCTACATGATAACAAGCATTTAGCTGTGGTGAAAGAAAAGTACAGATTGGTGTGTTCAGCAAGATCATTGGGGCCTTTAGTTTTATTGTATTGCTGAAATATTACAATCTAAATGATACCAGTGCTTAAGTTATATATATTTACCAGTGCAAGTTATATATATTTTTTTATTGTGCAGGCTTACTTTATTTTCTATATATTTCCTAGGTTGTTTTTATCTATATTTATTAGAGTGTGGTTACCTTGTAGTCATACACCCTCAATGTGACCCCCACCTTTGCTTCAGCACATTTTGTCTGTCTCTGTTTTTTTCAGTCATTATCCCCCTGCAGATCTGTTAGAATCTGCCTGTTTGCTTTCCTGTTGGTCTGGTAGCTCGTCCATGTGCCTCTGTGTCCGTGTCCAGATGGATGTGGGAGTCTGCTGGCTAGTGAGCCAGCTACAGTGACAAACCCTGCTAATGGAGACACCAGAGGAGGCTCTGATACAGGCTCTATCAGGTAATAGAGCAGCGGTTAGCCTGGCCACTCAGAGGAAGAGAGCACAGGAAATCAGCAGCACAGAGGGCCCTTGGCTTTGTGAGAAAGATCAATAGCCTGTTTGAATATGGTTCCCTCCTCCTAGAGTGCCAACCTTTACCCCTCCGCATCCAGCATTGTGGGGAAAAACAGATGGATACATAGACACACACATGCACACACACGCAGATCAAAAAGGTTGCCTATACACACTGGCAGGCCAGGCAGACATCTGACACAGGAGTGCCCCCCCAACTCCCCATTCTCCACCCACAATCCCCTTTCCTCATTGACCCTCCCACCCTCCTCATCCAGCTTCTTTTGTTTCACACAAATGTTCATCTCTGGAGACTGGCTGACTCCACAGAGTACTGCAGTGTGGTGAACACACATTCTACAAACAGGCTTCACAATCCACACACGCCTATCAGCCTTATTTTATTTTATTTTTTGCATATGCTTTAATTGTTGTTATTATTCTGTAATATAGGTATTAATAACTGTGGTGCTAATATTTTTAGATAACTGTGCCGTCATTTCAATTTTTTAAAACTGGAAATTATCTAGGGAAATTATTATTAAGTTTGAGTTGGTTGTTTACACTTGAAATGTTCAAATTATTACTTTAGGAAAAGAAAGACATTTATAAGAGAAGGAAGCCTGATCAGCATTCATATTCACATTCATCACACGAGCCTATATAGAGGTGCATATGATGTTATGCTAATGTTTTGCTATTATTAAAATTTGTATCATGAGCCAGGTATTTGGGTCTTATCATGGAGTCTGCTATTTTAGTAATAGTAAGTATGGAAGGAGCACAGGCAACAGAAACTATACCAAAACTATACCACCCTATAGGATTTATTTTTAAACAAAAAACTGAATCTGTCAAAACCAATGAATTCAAACAGCTGGATTAAATTACAGCACTTTGGTGGATTGGAGTACTAACATCCACCTTTATGTTTTTTGGGGGGGCGGGGTTGGTTTTTGTTTTTCTTATAGATCAGATATGTGGGACTAATAATCTGTCATCAACAACTACCAGATTAAAACCTAAACAGAGAGGATTTGTGCTTCTACAAACTAAGCAAGATTTATCCTCTCAGCTGTTGACATATGATATTTCTGCTACAGTTGTGGTATAATTTTGGTCTTAAAGCCCATGTGCAAAGTAAATAAACCATGAAATGTGGTCTACTTGACAGATAGGACTCAAATTTAGCAATAAAATGACTTTGCACAGACTTTTTTCGTAATTTTTAATAGAAAAAAATGATAAGTGTTTAAAAAATTTCAGAACATAATTTTGGATACATTAACCATCTGCATCTATAGTAGCCCGTTTGAAGTTGGTAGAAATAGCTCATGCAAGAAGAGTATTTATAAATTCATATATGGCATTTATGTATACATCTATTTTACAATAGCAGCTCAGTACAGTCTCTTAGGTGGGGTCTGGGATTTTAGGATTCCTCTGTAGGCTACTTTCACTTATGTTAGCCATTATGTTGTCCACTGCTACCAAGACAATTACAGGCCGCGGTAACACTCAGTAAAGTCAAAACACCTTCATTAAAGCCCTCTCCGCGTCCACGAAGGCTCCAAATGCCATTCGTAAAGCAGCCGGAGGCGGTAGGGGCTCTTACCTGAGCTGTCCATGGTGCTGCAGTCCTCCTCTCTCAGCGGGCCCGCCTTCGGTCCGAGGGTGGCCGCTATGGAGCCTCCGAGTGTGCCGCCGCTGCTCCCTCTGCCGATGCTGAAGCTATCCCCTCCGCTCTCGACCAGCTGCAAAGATTCATATCCATCGTAACTGCTCTTTTTCTTGTAGGCCCCCAGCAAGCTCATTACCAAAGGACACAAGACAAGGGAAATTAAACACAAAAGAAGCCCCGAAGACGTAAAAGCGACGCCGTCACCGCCGCTGCTGCCCGAGCTGCTGCTGCTGCTAGTGCCTCCTCCTCTGCTGCTGCTGCTGGGTGCACCACATGTCCGGGGATGAGAGGGTGACCGCTCTCCTCTGTTTGTGATAGAAAACCGGGTGGTCTCTCTCTCTCTCTCTCTCTCTCTCTCTATTGCATCCTCCTTTTCTCAGCAGCGCATTCTACTACGACGCCTGTGCTACTGCTGTAGTCCCCGACTGAGTACAAGGGAAATCCACCCCAACTCACTCACAGTCCTCCTGCGTTAAAGCTGCACTCACACTCTCTAGTAGGCTGGTTGAGACTGGAAGCATTCGTTTAAATCTGGTAAGTAATATCCCAGATCTTTCACTTGTTATATCATTAATGCAAATCATTAGGACAATTGTAAAGAACTGGGATGACTGCAGTTACTTCCAGTGTTTATGCTGGATTAAAACATATTAAATGTCCCAAAATAGTTCAAAATGCATGTCACAGTGTAACAGAGTCCATGTCTTTAAGTGGCTTGTCTTGGTCAAAACTAATAAAGAACCCAAAGGTATTAAAATTTACAATAAGACAGCAAAATATGGACTTAAAATAGACTCACATAATCAACAGATGATTTGAACAGTGGCTTCTTTTCTCCCAGTAAATCAGTTCATTTTTAAGTGATCAAGGGAACTAAACTGTTGGATTTCCACACTCGAGTCAAATGATGAATCGTGCCCGCAGTTAACAATGACATGTGCATAGTTGAGGCAGAGATTTGAATAGTCTGAGATGAATTATTGATTTAAATGAAAATAGTCCCTCACTTGAATTTATTTAACGCTGCCTTTGTTTGTGTAAATAAGGTCCAGATTAGAAGTCTGGGACCATAACTGAGAACATTTTTCATTTGACTCCTGCACTAAAAATGAACAAGGACTCCTGGCTTTGTCAGAATGAATAAGAGCAGGGGCACAACAGTGCCATGCTTTGCCACAAAAAGGAAACTCTTCCTCACAAAGAATTTCTTTTTTTTTTCTTCTTTTTTTGGACTAACTTGGATTTTAATAGCCATTAAAATTAGGCGGATCTGTCTCTTAGCTCCAAATTTGTCTGTTTCATTTTTGTGTTATGACCCCAAGTCCGTGTAGGACAAAGCACTGATCAGTGATGGCATGCTTCCTTCCTAGGCCTTGTCCCCTGGCAACAAAAACCCTGCATGGTTCTGAAAAGAGGACATGAGCCTGGGAAACCCTTTTAGGAAAACAGACGGGAGCTCAAAGCACAGCGGGAACGGAATGTCCGAAAGGGAAGAATGATACCCCGGCCATAACCGGATGCAACGTGCTGCTCCTGCATTGTTGCAAAGGAGCTTCCAGTCTAGTTCCGAACCGTGCCTTCCAGTATTTAGCCAGTGATGCCCTGCATGTTGAGCACACAGCAAGCAGGTGCAGTATGAGCTCTTTGCTGTGTCATTACACATGAACTTAAATACATATTTGTAGCATGTAATGTGCTTTCATTTATCTCTTTGTGTTTGTCTTTTTGTCTGTTCTGTATCCAAATCTGTATTTTATAATATATATAATATAATCTGGAAAAAAAAGTTTTTTGGCTTTTTTTAAACTCAATTAAATTCAAATTTTAAACTGATAAAATAAATACATATGCATGTGTATGTACATGTTTAGATAGACACCTTTGTGAGGACAGAAAAATGACATGCTACTATATTTGTGGGGACCAATAGTCACTTATGGGGACTAAATGTCCGTTCCCACGATTTTGAAGGCATTTTTCAGACTCATAATTTTGTTTTAATGTCAAGGTTACAATTAGGCAAAAAATTATGACCACCCCTCTAATATTATGTTGGTCTCCCTTTCCTGCCCAAACAGCCCTGACCCGTTGACTCTACTAGACCGCTGAAGGTGGGGTATCTGGCCCCAAGATGTTAGCAACAGATCCTTTAAGTCCAATAAGTTGTGTCAAGGGGCTTCCATTGATCAAACTTGTTTGTCCAGCACATCCCAAAGATGCTTGACTGGATTGAGATCTGGGGAATTTGGAGGCCAAGTCAACACCTCAAACTCCTCAAACCATTCCTGAACCATTTTTTCCTTTGTGGGAAGGCAGACTATCATGCTGAAAGCTGTCCATGACCGTTTCCATGACAGTTTAAAGAGTAGTACATGGTAGTACATGTCAAAGTAGCATCCAGGTAGATGGCAGGACCCAAGGTTTCCCAGCAGAACATTGGCCAAATCATCACGCTGCCTCCATCAACTTACCTTCTTCCCATAGTGCATCCTGGTGCTAGGTGTTCCCCAGGTAAGCAGCAAGCACAAACCCAGCCATCTACATGATGTAATAGAAAATATGATTCATAAGACCAGTCCACTTTCTTCCATTGCTCTGTTTTCCAATTCTGATGCTCACGTGCCCATATTACAGTGGTGTACAGGGGTCAGCATGGTTACCCTGACTGATCTGCAGCTATGCACCCCATACACAACAAACTGTGATGCACTGAGTACTCTGACACTAAAGTGAGCTACAGTAGCTCATCTGTTGAATACATGGGTCAGCCTTTGCTCTACGGGCGAGCCTTAGCCCCCCCATAAGCCTGTGGTTCACCATTCTACCTTCCTTGGATCTCTTTTGATAGATACTGACCACTGCAGACCAGAAACACCACAAAGAGCTGCAGCTTTGGAGATGCTCTGACCCCATCGTATAGCCATCACAATTTGCCTTTTTCACAGATATATCAAATCCCATTCAGAGATCTTTCTTTTATCCTAAAGGTATTAACATCATTAGGTACCATATTATGGACCCTAAATTTAAATGTTTTTGCATATGAGACACGTGCTACATAAATACAGGAGACTGGCTCACAACAAAAAGTAAATGCCAGCAATAAACCTTCAGCAGCTCTTCCCTTATTGATCCACAATATTGATATCAGGGTCATTGCAGGGCAGGGTTTTTGAACAAACAAAAAAAAATTTTAAAACCTGCCTTAAGCTCTTGTATTGTCCATCCACCCATTTTCTTCTGCCTTTCTATTTCAGGCTCACTTATCCCAACTGTCATTGTGTGAGAGGCCAGGAAAGATCGCAGGGCCAACACAAACAGAAAAACGACGATTCATGTTCACATTCATACCTACGTTCATCTTTGAATGACCAATTAACCTAACCCCGTGGATGTTTCTGGACTGTGGGAGGAAGCTGGAGTGCCCAGAGAGAACTGATGCCAACACAGAGAAAACATGCAAACTCCACACAGAAAGGCCCCAACTAGGATTGAAACCCAGGACCTTTTTGCTGTGAGGTGACAGTGCTAACCACCTCACCACCATGCCGCACCACTTATATTGTTTTCCATTAAATTTTAAATGACATGGGAGAAGCCGCTATTATGACCTTCTGGGAATTCATTTCCATTTCCACTGTACTGCTATATGGCAGCTGCTGTAATGTGAAAAGAAGCCGTATCACTGTTTTTAATGGTTTTACCATTATCCTCATAGGTAGTTTGAAGATTAATCATTATCCCTATAACAGTTAAAGCAGAATCCAGGAATCTGCTGCATCAGCTGCACAACTCTGCTGATAAATCAGGTAGTAGACCTGAATCAACTGCTGAGCAGGTGTTGCATCAGTTCTTACATGTCTGAGTAAATATTGTCGCTGCTGGAGTGTGCATTGCTGTAGCTTTCATCAGCACTGTCATGAAAAGCTACAGAATGATGCAGCCTGTTTATCTGAGAATCTCTTCACTTAACCATAAAAAGCCTTAAAGCCCTTGTGCACACAGTTTTTACTGAGCCATAATGAAACCATTTACGCCTGTTTGCATTAAACAAGTCATCAAGTTATCTAAATCCTGATGGATGACTATAACATCCTGGTGCGAAAGGTGAGGCAGTGGTTAAACATCAATCCACGCCAAGTCCTGTAAGCCGCTCACGTGGTGTGCGTGACGTTTGGTGATGTAAAGGTACGCTATTGGATCAAAACGGAGGAGCCTTCCTCTCAACAAGAGCGAGCCCTGGGTAATAAATATGGTGCATGTGATGGACAACACATAGCACCCTTTCCTCCTACAGCATTATTTAACATCGGTGCTCTGACTAAACTGTTTCTGTTTCTTGAAATTTGTCCTGCGAGACTGAATTGAGGACGGGACATACAGGATGTGCTTTTAACTGATTTCCTGAAATGCAATTATGGTCGAAATCACATGCTAATAGAAAAATCTAAATACTACTAAAAAACTAAAAGTGCCAGTCCTCGTGATGCGAGCCAGTCACCTCAGGTCGATGCCAGTACGAGTAAAGTAACAATAGCTGTGATTTTCTTGCAGAAGGGACACGATGTCTTATATGCAAAGGGGGGAGGGAAAAATCGTTGCCCCTGACAGAAATAACCCAAATGATGTCATTTATATTCATCGTGAGCGCATCTTGCAAAATATAGGCCAACTGCACAGAAACAAGTGTCTTTTAATATGTTAAACTCTAATCAATCTTTCTCTTATGCTAACTGGGAGGAAACATTTCTCCTTGGAAGCGAAATTTGTCCACCGAGCAGGGATGAACTGTCGGGGAAGTGGCCACAATCTCCGGAGGTAGATATTATGTAACATCCACACACGGATCGTGATGCTCTCCGCTTCTCTTCCTGCTTTGAGGCCAAAGCAGAGCCCGAGATGATAAATTGTAATTCTCATAAACTCAATCAAAGAGTGCGAACAGAAAATCCAGCTGATGCCTTTACCTTTCTGAGCGCCTTCTACCATCCTCCCGGGAGCGCCGTCTTGTGCCGAGGTAGAGATGCGCTTTGCGCTCCGCTCACAGACACCGACCTTTGATTTGTCATTCGCTGCCAGTCAAAGGTCAGTGCGTTAACAACGCCCTGTGAGACCTTCTGTCATGTAACAACTCCCCGGTAACTCCAGGTTAACCCGTAAAAAAATGACAGAAACAACAGGAGGCTACAGCATCATCATATAATCACATTTTGGAACATGATCAACAAACAAAGTCCCGCGATGGCGATTGGTAGATCTGTAGAAGATGTGGATGAGTTAAAGGCGAGGCGGTGGTGGGAGCGTGGATGTTCGTGAATTTGTACAGTAGAAACTGCGCCGCTCAGCGCAACCTGCCTGAACTGACGGGGGAAAACCCGGAATGGACTGCACGGAGACGCGAAGAGCAAGGAGAATGTGTGGAAATAAAGATGCGTTCAATAACTGGAAAAATCAGCACTGGTGACCGGAAATTAATAAAGCAGATTTTAAAAAACGCAATAATCACGAGACAACTAAACGACACTAAAATGCAATACATGCTTCAGGTTTGGCACACATTGCGATAAATAATAATAATAATAATAATCCTTGTGTTTTGTTTGGTTTGTTGCAGGTGAGAACATTGTGCATCATCCAAATCTGAATAAGGTGTGCACAGTTGGCCCTGCTGCGCCTCCCGTCGAAGGTAAACACAGCAGATGAGACGGTAATCCGCGACGGTGGAGAAGGTCTTTCACCCAAGCTCTAATTCACGTGGGGTTGATTTACAGATCAGAGAGGATTAGACACGATGGGAGGACAGAGATAGTATTCCTAAGCATGCTCGTGTGGTTTTAGTGTGTGTTAGCGTTGCCCTGCAGCTGGCACACGTTTAGATTTTGGGTTTTTGCTTTCCTCTGAGGATTTGAGAGATAAAGAGTCACACATTTATATTTTCAAGAAAGAAAGACAGAAAGGAAGGAAGAGAAACTGCCATCGTATAAACAGAAGCATGCACTGTATTTAGAGTCCTAGGAGTAACTATTGCATAAGTTGTTGTGGTCACACTGCCCTCTTTATTAAGTAGAGAAACAGTTTAAAGAACGCACTGTACACACAAGGTGTGTGTTTGTACACCCATTATTATCATTCATTTAATTATCTCCTATCTCTCTTACACAATATTGTGTGATCTTAAGACACTTATCTAGGTGTGCACAAGTGCATGTTGCTAAGCAAGTATCGCAGAATAACAATGAAAGCTGACATGGGAAAACAGATTTAACATGCCTAACATGTTTTGACAGCACTTTATGAACACGGGGCAAAAAACTCATTGCCACACCCATTCATTTAAGAAGCATTCAGTCCTACACAGCACAATGTAAACCCACTTCCCTCTAAGAGTCTGGATTTGTCCTACATTAGCAAACATGTATCAGTTTATTTCGCTCCTTCCCCAGGCTCTGTTGCACTCTCATGTGTACTTCCTCATGGTCTTCTAGTTACAATATGAGAGTCAACTCATTGTACTTTTAAATCAAATGTACAACATACCCATACCCTCAAAACACAGATAATGAAAAAAAAACTCATTACAAACCTGGGATGTAAAACAAAGAGAAGCTCGTGGGAAATATGCTGCAGGGAATAAAACAGATGCTAATTTACATACAAGTTTTTAAAATGGTTGGATAGCACTGACAGAGTTACACCAAATATTTTAAAAATGTTTTTGATGATGGAGGTGTTGGTTACTCTCTTAGTCAGCATTTCATAAGCTATTCTGTATTGTGAATAATCATTGTGACTTTCAAACAATTACATGAAACAAAAAAAGCTACAAAGCAAAGTCTGCAAAGGCCTACTACATTTTGTTCACCCTGCAGCACTGATTTATACATTCAAACAATCCAGAAACGAGAACATCTTTGCATCTATGACCATATCAGAATCATAAAAGTATTTAGCTGAACAATCACTGCAAAGTCATTGCAGCATACCAAAAATATCACATTTTGGAGATCAGAATCTCAAGGCAACCTCATGGCATGTTTTAAGGAATGTAACAACACTGAAGGCACTGATCTTCATCCCAGTGCTGCTGAGTCACTGTACGGGATTCTTGTACAAGTCCAAAGACGACTAACCAAAGTTAACAGCATTTCTGCAAAAGATTAGCTGTTTGATACAGCTTGCACTGTCTGTGTAACTGATGGATATAGTGTACAATCACAGATACATTTAAAGAAAACACAGTTTTGTATGTAACAGATGACTTCACATGTAGCACACAGGCTTTAAAGGTTTCTAGTGTATAAGAAAAAAATAACTCAAATGATGTTTTCATATAAGAGGCGATGATGAACATTACTATTGCTCAGTTAAGGCAATTGCATAAGAAGATTTACTCTTTGTGTGTGTGTTTTCTAGGCAATAATGTGATAATATTTTATGCTGTGATTTATATTTTAAAAACTGTAAGTGTTTTTAATCATGTGACTATTATTTTCCCCACCGTTTTTTGGTTTTACTATAAAATAAAATCACACATTAGTGTTTACTTTTTCCATATTGGCTTATTCAGTGGTTGGATTGGAGCAACTGAAGATCAAAATTCATGTGTGATAAACTGATTAATGAAAATGTTGTGCAAAATTTGGATGTTTAAGCATTTTGGTTTTTAGCAGGCTTGAATGATCTTGAATGTTTGACTGTCAGGATTCTGAATCAGAATTTGTCACAATCTTCATTCTATAAGTCTTTGGAAATTTTCATACAACCTTTCGTTTGGAAAACTGGACAGTTAATGAGAAACATGTGTGTCAGTGACCTGGTCCATTGTTCCAAAGCTCATTCTTAATAACAAAACCGAAAGCTGACACCAGGCCAGTACGTAAAGGCACCACTGCACTTCCTCCCCCCCCTCCCCTTTGTTTTTTGTTCATTCGGGGTAGACTCATGGTGTCTGAGCCTGGCAGGTATCTGATGGCTGTGTGTGCATCTTGGTGCTGAGGAGAGAATTGATATAAGGCCAAATCCGGTCTGTCTCTGTACCGGAAAATGAGTGCAGGATTCCTTGTGACCTGAGTGAAGAAATATGAGAACAAATGAGAGGGAAAGTAGGTTGTGGGTACAGTTCTTACATTATCTGGAGGCTATACCACAAAATGGACAATTTAGAACGGATGCATCAAGTGTATTGAGTTTTCTATTAGAGGCTCAAAGCTTATTTCCTACAGTCCCCACATTTCAACTGAACTGACAATAATTTGAGAGTCAGGCGTGCCATGCTAACTGTGACTAATGCAAACTTGACAATGCAAAGATGAAGTTGGGTAATAAGAAGTCACTTATTTGTAGCTCTGTGACCAAACATTTACACACATACAACTGTAATGTTTAAACCCAAGCTGTATTACTTATATTAAATTATCATACTTTATACTTCCTTTAGAAGCTATTTAAATATGACTATGATTAAACAAATGTAAAAAATAACGAAATATAAAGTAAGATCAAATGAAGTGCAATTATTTACTGACTTGTACAAATCAATTACGGGTTTTGCCACATCTTTGTAATGTCTCAGTCTGGCCATCAGAGCCTCCGGCTTGTCGTCATCGTGCTGAATCAGTGGCTCTCCTGTGATGTCATCCTTACCCTGAGGAAGGCAATGCAAGGTTACAACAGCGCAGCAAAGGCAAACACAACACAAATCACTGAAATGACATTTGCAAATGGGATTGAAGCACAGCACAATACACTAAATTAGCAAACAACAGTGCATTTGCCTGCGTATGCTGCATTAAGTCCACAATATGCAGTCAGCATGATAGCCATATATTGATCTTAAGGAGCTCACATATTAAGAATATATGAGGTGATAATGGGTTTCATCCACCCACTCTAACAGCTTTCAGGAATATTATAGTCAACATAAGATACTAATATGGCAATCTGATTCCATTGTAATTAGTTCATGCTTAGAATTTGCAGTTAATTTTAAGAACACTTTAACCATAAGAAATACTCCCTAAAAACAACAATGTCATATTTGTGAATCGCTAATGTGCACTGGAGTCTTCATATCTTCACGTCACACTACTATGAGTCACACAATGTTAAATATTGCATATTTAAGATAATGATAAGTCAGTTATATATAAGATAAGATAGCTATGATTATGTGCTAACTGGGACTTTGGAAACTTAAAAAAAAAAAAACTGAAGAAAACTAATCATAAAGTTGTGGTGGTGGTGGTGGTGGTGGTGCGGGAGGGTGGAGTGGCAACAATCCTCCCCCTCATCTGGTTTCAGCGTTTCATTTTGGCAGGTTTCCACCCTGTAGAAGGAAAGCACTATATCCCTACCAGCTTTAAAAAAAAACGCAATGACACAAAACCCGTCAGGAAGAAACATCCACACAAAAAATAAAAATCTAAATTCCATATTTCAACTTTGTGGCTATGTTGCCACTTCCAGACCGCTGACACCTGCACTTGGGGAGGGTTGAAGCCCATGTTGTAGACTCTGCCACTGGCTGGATGGATCCAGCGGTCGCTCAGTCTCTCCTTGAGAGTCTCATAGGGGATGTTAAGGCTGATAACCAAGTCTAGCTGATACAAATTGTTGAGGGCCAAAGCCTGTCCGAGTGTGCGGGGGAAACCTAGGCACAGTCAGGGAGAGGGAAGGAAAAACATGAGTCATTGAGTAGTCAACCAGGAAAAAAGCAATGTTACACACACTGAGTTACCTAAAAGACTAAAAAGTGTACGTGCACTTTTGAAGGTATGATCACAGCTCAGTCAAAAGCATGAGGAAGAAACACTATACACATGAAATATTCTGTTTCACAGTTTCAGACGCTGTTATTTCCTCTCGCTAATATCACCAGCTGGCAGAACGTGTTTCCAGTTTTCCTGTGGAATGGCTTGCAGTCATGATATTATATCAGGATTTTGCACTTGTGAATGAATGGGGTGAAACAAAAACCCAAAGCTTTCAGTTACACTGCTTTTATCAAGCACCAGCAGAAACGACAAGTCAGCACCTTACATTCATGCTGGAGGCAGTTGTGAAGCCGTATTTACAGGAATACACTGCTAACATAAACAAGCTAACGTGTTCAGATCCGCAAGAGTAACTTCTTGATGTTTTGTGGTTTTAGTACATCTTATAGTTTAGTTTGTTAGTGTTTTAATATTGAATAACTATGTGACAGCAAACGCTCTGATGGGATTGTCAGTTTTGAAGATCATAAAAGAATCACTGTGGAAATTTGTTCATGTGACGGCATTTAAACGAAGTCAGAGGATATACCACCTGCTCGTGATCACCAAGTATTCTCTGTGGGGCACAAACATCTCTACAAAATGTCACGACAATCTGTCAATAAGTTAATGAGATATTTAACTATGAAAGTAAAAAAATGCTTCCTAACACTGCCAATCCAACTGCTGCACCTACAATCACCATGCTTCAAACTTCTGATGTTTGCAGACAACATGACCCTTATTGGGGTCATCTCAGGTGGGGATGAGTCTGCCGATAGGGGGGAACTGACAGGCTGACAGCCTGATGTAGAGACAACAACCTGGAGCTAAACGGTGTCAAAGCAGTGGAGACAACTGTGGACTTCAGGAGGGGCGCAGCCCCTATTATATGCCATGTTTTTGTTATGACACTTGCACATTAAACGTTTGTTTTGGGTGCTTTGATCTTTATCTGGACACTTCTTCCTTTCTCTTTTTTTACTCAGAAACCCTAAGCCAAGAAAGTCGATACAAAATTTTTCAAGGACGTACGATGGCAGAAGTCAAATCTACAAATGGATTCTGTATTTCTAGTTCTGTTGGCTATGACAACGCACTTTTTTCCAGTTGACCTTAAATGTTACATTACACAGTGTCCCTGGTTTGTGCCTTTCCTCTGTGTCCAAGAATTGACAGTTCTCGAACACTCCTGTTCTTTTGTTTGGTTAGTAAGGCACCGTTAAAACTCTAACCACCACAGTTAGAGCTGCCATGCCGGAGCCCACAAATGAATCACAGAAAAGCACTAAATCAAAATTTGCAACACAGAAAGAGACACAAAATAGTGAAGACATGCCAAAGACTTTGGGACTCTATAGTGCATGTATGTAGCTAGGTAAATAAAAGCATGACACTAACTTTGAATGGTAAAAACCAAACACGCCATTCAAACAAATATCCAGTTGGCACCAGCAACACAGATTATCAAAGGCATGATAGAGGCATGATCGAGGAAATGCAAGCGTGTATGTCTGTGTGTGTGTGTGTGTGTGTGTGTGTGTGTGTGTGTGTGTGTGTGTGTGTGTAACCTTGATTTGCTTTCCCTCTTGCTCAATTATTTGTTTACTGATCATGCTTCAAGGTTTGAATCGGTTTAACACCCACTAGCTTGTTTCATCAATGTTTTGCATTTCTCTTGATGGCAGTGGCTAATATTCAACCTTGAAAAAGACATGGTAACCTGCAAAGTCAGCGCTTTATTCATGTAACAAGTTCCTCCAAAAGTATGAGTATCCTGTATAAAGACTGCTATTAATGACTGGCTGATGAAAAGTATATGATTATTAGCATATGATTAGAATATCATAAAAAAGTGATCTTTTTTGGAGGGGTTGTGAGGGTGAAACGTAACCGAACAATGTTATTGCCTGTAAATGCTTAAATAAGCAGGGGAAAGTGTTTTTTACATTTTATTTTACCAGTGAAGCGTGTACACACACCTGCAAAATCAGTACTTTCAGTAACTTTATTACTCACACATTTAGAATAGTGAGGAGAGTATTTTTTAATCCCCTCAGATTTAAGTAAAGCCAAAGCATATGACTCTTTGTGGTAAATTTCTGAAAATGCAGAAGTGTGTCTTTGCTTTCTTTCTTTCTTTTTTTTTCTCTAACTTTCAGAGTCAGGATTTGAGGGGTGGCACCGAGTGGTGGCCAATCAGATTTGAAAGATAGCTGGCAGTTCCTAATACTGCCATGAGGCTGCATCATGAAAACATCCCTCCCAACCTCACTACAAACAATAAAGACAGAGTAGTGGAGGAGGGTGCTATATGTAAGTGTTAATAAAAAAGAAAAGAAAAGAAGAGCAAAGAAAAGAAAGAAGCATTCATTGTAACAAAAAACAACAACCCAGTTCTTCTTACCATCCAGCAGCCAGCTGTGACCGCTCAGCTGTTCCAGTCTGGGCAGCATCAGTCTGGTCATCACATGGTCAGGCACCAGCATGCTTCTCTCTACATAGGTCTTCACCAGCAAGCCTGCCTCTGATACACAACAGACAGGTGAAAACAGACAACGCGTGTCTGTTTGTGATTCCTGATTCTGAAGTTCATAAACAAAACAGGACAGGGCCGGTTGTGCCAGTGTGGAGGTCTCACCAGACACTCTACAAACCTGGAGCCTTATCCATTTGAAATTACAGTGTAAACTCTTACTCTTTCTTAAAGCACATGTGCTTTTACTTAAGCCCTTCATAGTGAACTCAACCTTATTGTCACAATGAGGAAGTGCAGAGGTACACACGCACGCAAAAAAAAAACGGTTTTAGGCTGCTTGAAGAAAGTGCTGGAGTTAGTGCTCTGGGTGAATTTGACTGAAATCAGATACAGTTGGAAATAACAATAAACGTCATGCGCGGTGCAGTTGGGATAAAGAGCTCCAGGTTTGCAGTGAAACAACTGTGGACACAGACAAATGCGCACAACTTCCTCCTGCAACCTTAGGAGGATTGGTATTTTTGCGATATTTGCAGTCACGGGAGAAAGGGGATCGTGAAGTTAAGATATGCAGCGAAGAAAATTAAGAGTTTCATCAACTTTTCCCTCTGCGCACGGTTTCTTCCTGTTTACACCACAGTATTGCCGTTTGGGTTGCTGTGCATATCCTACCTGTTTTTGCCGCTATGCCCTCTCGTAGAAAATGACCACTGGACAGATACTGCAGGCCAAAACTTTGCGCAATCCTCTTGGATATCGTTCCTTTCCCTGATCCCGGTGGACCCATGATAGCAGCTCGGAATAACTTGGCCATGTCTTAAAAGCTACAGTGAAAACAAAAACTCTAAGATGCTCAGATGTCACTTCTGCCAGTTGTGCGCAAGAGACAGAGACAGGCTCACTTTTTAATTAAATTCCTCATCAGTTGCAAGCATGAGCAATCAAATAGATCTAAGGTTAGGACGGTTAAAAAAAAAGTAGCTCTGCCAATGTAAATTTCAGCCTGTCTCTGGAGTCTGTGGATCTTTACGCAGACAGAGCCCACTTTCTGCGCGCGGTGGGACTATCCTGGTCTCAGACTCGGATCAAGTCGAAACACCCTCTTTTCTTTTTTCTTCAGGCTCTCTTATGCATACGTTACGCTACGCCTACGTCTTTAAGAATAGCGATTTGTCTGCAAATGAATGAGGGAGTCTCCAGAACGCCCTATTTTACTGCGCACATTCATCCAGAAAAAATGCGGATGGGAGAACGTCGCAGGGTAAACTGGTTACTGTAGTTTTTTTTTCAATATACAGCCCACAAACATATGTAGGCTAATGGGTCACTCTAAGACAGAGGGGGCGAAGTTTACTTTTTTTAAAAATTATATTTAACAAGGGCATGAGTGTAGAAAAGAAATACTGCTGTTCTATCCATCCATCTATCTGCCAATCTATCATAGACACGTGTTAAAATATTAATATTTACCTCACGTAGGCGCGTCCAAATACATCGAAATAAAGCAAAAAAAAAAAAAAAAAAGTTAAAAAAGTAAAAAGATAATTTAAAAAATAAAATAATTATTGTCGGTCTTAAAGTACATAAGATGTCCGACCAATGTAAAAAATAATAATAATAATAACATTTTAAAAAGTGGGTTTATTTATATTACACAGTTGATTGCTTCGCAGTGGGAAGGTCACTTTAAAAAAATGAAATTAAATATTTACCAATGGTAAGAGTTCTGCGTTAAAATCGTGCTCGTTACCCCTAATCATTTAAAGTAGTGGGTCATGCTTGGATTTCACCACTTGTTGACAGCATTTTCAGCCGATCGGAGCCTTTTCAATGCTGCTTAATTTCTCACGCTTTCGCACTGCTGGCATGAGGCGCAGAAACAAGCAAACGAGACGCCGTCATTCCGCGAAACATTTGCGTACGGGTGGAATCTAGGGAGTACTTGTTGCGAGCCATACGGCGGTGGCAGCGTCCCGGAGCTGTCAAATACTGCGCACAACCTTCAGTCCTCAGTCAGTGGAGTAACCAGACTAATCCATCAGACCAGCAGCTCAGAAGATTAACCTTTTTTTTTTCTTCATTGTATTTTTCTTCTATTTTATTATTTTTATTTTTTAGCTTCGGAAAACTAGTTTTTGTCCGCGAAACCGGAAACCTGATTTTAAAATCACGATCTTTTTTTCTCTCTTTTTTTGTCACATGGCTTTGGAGAATTCAATAACAACAAAAAATGGCGACAATCACGTTGCTCTGTGTGGTCTTGCTGCGTCATTAAAAATATTCATGTAAACACGGGGCGTTAAACAGGGGGATTGCAGGTAAGCGAGCTCGTTGTTCGTCACGCGTTAAATGCGAGTTGGATGCAATTAAAAAGAAATGATTATATTTAGATTCCACAGCATGCTGATTGTTTTTGCCCAGAAAAGGGGTGTGTGTGCAACGCTGGGCGTTAACGTTTGGCTGCACAATATTCACTGCGAACGTTGCACTTATGTATAAATATGTGTGTTTTTGCATGAAGTCGCTTTTTTCACGTGCACATTTATGCTAGTGAAAACAAGCGTGCATGTTTGCGTGAGCTGACGTAAATAACTGTTGTTTCTGTTTGGACAACTTTTTATTTTTTTTTCTTCTTTGAGGGGGGAAAGCAACGACAAGCTTCGACAGTGCTTATTCCTCTTTAGCTCACTTTGCTGTCTTTACTCCTGGTCTCAATGCCTCCCTGCTGCCTTCACTGTTAGTGGGTTATAAGCCATTCCTCGACTATTTACATTAGGGCTTTACGCAATATGGACGCGCTTTCATCACAGGGGCTGTTTTTATAGTCACTACCGACAGCAGACGTCGCTCCGAGCCTGACACCGCTGCTCTGTGTAGTTACACATGTTGCTTTGCTGTCCACGTCTGACACGTCCATTTTTTTTTTTTTTTTTTTTTTTTTTTTTTTTTTTGCTAGTGCCCCTGTGCAGCGGGGCTAATGGAGTTGTTTACATGAAGTACAGAGGGCGGGCAGACGACGACGAGGAGGAGGAGCAGCTACGGCCAGCGACGCGACCGGACTGCTCGAGAGGCTTCTCGCGCGGCGCGCGCGGGTAAGGGAGGGGAAGGGGAGGAACCCGCGAGGAGAATCATAACAAGTCTGACATCACTCGGCCTTGTGGCTGGTATGAATAGCCTGTGTACAGTAGGCAGTTTGTGTCGAAGAAGTCATGGCGGGAAGGCGGTGAGGGAGTGCAATGTTGTTGTTTCAAGATGGGAAACGTTAGCCAGCCTTTGTGTGCGGCAGCAAAATGGAAACAAAGATGAGAAACCTGAGTGGTTTTTGTTTTGGGTATTTTTTTTTATGTGGAACGAGGACTCTGACTAACTAAGCGGGTCAAACCGCATGCGCAGTCTTGCCCCCGCCCCCTTTTCAAGACAGGTAAAACCCCTGTAAAAAAAAATTAAATCGTGTTTCCTTATGAAAACCGCTTTGCTTCACGTTTCACAGCTCTCCACCGAGGCACCTGTGACTCTCACTGTGCAGCTCTCATACCTGAGCAAGGAAAAAAGGGTGTAGAAACATTATTAGGATATAGCTTAATGCATAGCAGAGTCTGCCTTTTAAAAACATTGATAACTGTAGGGCATTAGTTTGATTGTGCAGGTGGTAAAAACCTCATAAGCCTGAATAAACTGACACACTACTGTAGCATCACCTTGCTCTCAGATGGATTTGAGACAGTAGACGCCTGGATGAGGAGGATCCTGTGACTGTAACTGTCTGCAACTTTACACATGGTCCAGACATTTGTTTCTCTAATCAGCTGTAAAATATAGTTTGTTTTGTTTGCTTTTTTCCCCCTCCCTCTGTCTGCTTTATTATTTTACCAGTTTTCTCATGTTTAGAGAGCTGAAGACCATTGGTGTAAAGGACACTTTATAAATATCACATGTTACGTTACATGGCTGTTAGTGTGTAAATGAAAGGTTATTTCAAATTATTCATATCTAAGTAAGTAAAAGAAATTTGCAAAACTTGTTTTGCATGAGGAGAAAACAAGCTGCAAAAGAAAAATGCAAATGGAATGTTGTCTTTGCACCTGCTGACCTACAGCAAGGATTTTATTGGTGGATGACAAAGTGGAGTGAAGTCTTGGACTGCTAGATTTGACAGGCTGCCCTGGTTCAGTTATCACAGTGCTGATGCTGTCCCCATCGAAGGTACAGTACTGTGATAACTGAAGGATGGCTGCCAACTTGACACTAGTGCAGTGGTCAAAGTGGCACAGTCGGCTAACGAGGCAGAAGAACCAAAGAGAAGGTGGACAAGTGTGGGTATGTAAACGGCATTTGTTGTGATATGCTGAATAATAAAGTTTGTAAAGGATGTCCAAGTGTCTGTCTGTGTGTTTTCATTTCCAAAATAACGTCCCGATGTTGAATCTAACAGCACATTTATGACAGTGTTCAGCACTTCAGTGAAAAGCCACGGAGCCAAAATCCGTAGTTTAGGATCATCTTCAGTGAGTTACTTTCCCCAGCAGTACAATATTTATAATATGCCTCAGATTTTCAAAGGTCAGTAAATATTTTATCTTTATATCGAACAACACAAAAGCAGTTGAGTTCAGATGGATGATTTTTTTTTTCTTTATAGGTTTTTCATCTCTTGCGTGAGAGTCGACTGAACATTAGTATCAAATATCGAAAAGCACATTAGATAAGAATGCAAGCATCGTCGACCCAAGCGAACTTCAGAGTTTGTTTTTTGTTTAGTTCTTTTATTAATTTGTTAACAATTTCTGGCCCTTCTTGCTCGTCATTGGCAGAATCAGCGCTGTTTTCTCTCAAAGTTCTTCTAAGATAAAAGTAAAGGTAATCTTAAAGGAAGAAAAGAAAAATTTACAAAAATATGAGGGCAGAACCACCCCAGGAATGTGACGCAGTGAATTCCTTAGAAGCAAACAGACGCATTGTACTTACTTAACACACCCAAAACCAATGAATCCTGCAGTTTAGCCTTCTTCTGGAATTCATAAGCACAAACTCAGTTTATGGAGCTCCTCCTGACTATGACCATATAGGTCTAATAAGCATTTAAAACACTGGAAACATGAAGCCCTCTCATTCATCACCTTAAAATAAATGAGCTTTGCATTGCTTGATCATTTGAGAGTGATTAAAAATAACAGCTCAAGTAGAAGAAGCTGTATTTGGTCCCGATGGAAACGCTGGCGGCAACTAGTTTCACATTGCTACCAACAGGGGTCGCTACAGATCCATTATTATTAGTCTTATTACTAGTATTATTATAGCGCTTTGTGGTGGGGTTGAAGCAGAAGCACACAAATGTTTCTGTGTTGTGTAATCCGTTTGTGAACCCTTATAAAGTAATGAACTGCTGCTGAATTCCTCTAAACTAAAGCAGGGTTCACTTGCAGTGACTCATGTAAAACGTGAAAGGACATGAAACTGTGGGTTTTTGTTGTTGTTGTTGTTTTTGCTCAGTCATCCGGTTTTACTAATAGAGGGACACTACTCATTCCTTCCATTATACTGCGTGAACAACAACACAACGGCTTTGAGTGAGTCTCCATTTTAGTACGAACTACCGAGTTGTTGTTTTGGTGACTCAGTTTGCTAATCTGCGATCTATCGATGCCAGTTCACTCCAAAAAATGAATCGCACTTCTTTTTTTTTCGGAACATACTATTTTGAATAATGCAAGCACTGTTTGAGTCATGTCTGATAAACCGCGGGGTCACTCTGCACCTGTCCTTCGTATGTAAAGGGTACATGCTGCCGCTGAAAGCTGCGGAAAGCCCCTGAAGAGTCATGATACTTATTTTGTTTTTCTCTCACGTTAACCTCAATCTGCTAAATCCCGCCTCGAGTCGCGTGTTTTTCTCACTCGGAGCTATACGTGCTGTATTGTGGCAAGGCTGTGTTTTGATAACAAAATACGCAAAAGCAAAAAACATTTAAAGTCGCTTTCGAGACGAGGACAGCCTCTTCCCATGACCCTCCACCATGGGGAATTTTTCTCATACTTCCTTTAATGTGTGGCAGTAATTGAGCTTGCTTGGATGTGCCAAGGGAATTCCCTCCCCTTGATATGAGCCAGCCACTTTAAAAAATGTCTTTCAGGAACTTTCCTTTCCTCCTTTTTTGTTGCAGGGAGAAATGTTTTTCTTCTTCTTCTTTCTTCTTTTTATCAACTCTGATCCCCATCTCAGACAGTGTTGCATCAGTAGTTCAGGTGGCTCAAAGCTGATAACTGCTGCTGTGTTGCCAACTCTCACCGTTTCATTAGTGTGAGAGGAAAAGGTTGAGATAAGCTCACTTTGGCTACGCTTTCTGCTGCTGCATTTTTAGCATTCATTTGCACTAGATCAACATTTTGATGTCCTGTAAATGCAATTGCATTGTAGCCACACAAGTCGAGCTTTGTGCTGTGAATAAACCATAAAAATATGTCTCCATAGGACAAACACTATAGCATTACTCACTTAAAGTCTCCTTATAGATGCAAATGCATTTCTACATTTGTGTTTGTGTGGTCTAAACCTGTTACAAGTGGTACACAGAGGGGCTTAAAGTCAGTGTCTGTGTTTACAAGGACACTCGTGACAGTGCAGTTTAAAAATTCTGAAACACGTAGCAGTATCTGCACACAATCACCCAGCATCGCTGTTTGATCCTTTGTCTGCACTCAGCAGGGAAACTCCATTTGTCTCTGAGCGCTGATATCACCCAGAGACGATGACTCGCTGATTCTTAGCTCTAAGAAAACAGTTAGTCACACATTTCTGCACACTTCCTGGATTCTGTAACTTCCAAGGAAGCCTCTCTCACTGGTTACAATTGTAGGACACATGGTTTTAGGTGTAAACCGTGTTTGAGTTACTCTTTGTGTAATCACAGAGCTGGCGCAAATGTGGGCTGCCAGTCAGATGATTGCAACAGCCTTACAGCTATACTTGAAGGAAAACAGAGAAGGGGAAGTGCTTGCAAAGGGAATGAATTGACATTCATAGCTCGCAGGTATTTCTTTGGTATGGGAATGCACTGACAGAGAGGCTGTGGACAAACCACAATCAAAAGAACACAGCGTCGGGCCCCTTGGTGTTAGTTACAAGAAAAAACTGGGATATTAACGCATGCAATATTCTGGAAACACAATCTGAAAATAGCGGTCTAGAAGAAACTGCCACCTACAGAAAGGCTAAGATGGAACGATAAGCCTCACCGTCTGTACCACAGCAGTTGGTGAACTTGTACTTTACATAGCTTACTGTACATCTCAGCTTTTCTGCTGAAGTCAGGATGTTCTCCAGTGCTCACATCAAGTTTCGGCTAAAGATGACTAAACTCAAATATAGCTAATCACAAGCAATGCAGACGAGAAGTCTGGCAATATGAGTAGCAGGAGTGGATGGAAACTAAGCCTCTGGCACATGCACTGAAAGTGGGCTTTACAGTGAAATGAATGAATTCAAGAGATCAGTGGTTCTAAGAACGCCAAGCTTTTGATTTTCTTTTTTCTATTTTCTTTGTTGTTGTTGAGGGATTTAACTCTAAAATGAACACTGAGTGCTCATCATGGACCTTGAATTGGGGACTCAGCGAAGGGGATTGGGGCAGTCTCCTTATTGTGTTCTTAAGGGTTTATTATTATTATTATTATTATAGTGTCATTTATAGTATTTAAGTTCAGAGTTGAATTGAGAATATTAAGGGGGTATAATAAAGTCTTTTTTTAAAAATTTTCCGCCTGTCCTGTTTGGTTCTTTTGCCATCAGAATTATTGTCTAAAGGCAAAGAAACATGCCCAACGGATTTACTTTACCAAATGGACCATCCCAGCCTTGCCATATTGGTCTATTTGATTCACCTTTGCTTTTATTGTTTATTTAATTTTAATTTTAATTTTATTTATTATTATTATTATTATTGTTATTATTAAATAAAATAATAAAGCCTTTTTGAGCAAAGTGTCATCAACTGGGTTATGAAATCAAAAACATCAATGTTGATACACTTCTATTAATTCTCCTCCTCTTCGTCCTCCTCTTTCTTCTTCTTCTCTTTCTTTCAGCTGTTCCTGTAATGGCTGCCACAGCAGAATGTCTGTCTCCATCTTAGCCTTCATCCTTTTATCACACCAACTGTCTGCATGTCCTCCTTCCTTGTACATCCACAAATCTTCTCTGTGATGCCTTTTTCTTTAACTCCTGCCCGGCAAATCAATCTTCTGCACATCCCGAAATCATCTCAGCCTTGCCTCTCTAACATCCTTGTAATGTATTCATTTCTTATCCATCTTGCTCACTCCCCATGAAAATCTTAACATCTTCATCATTGCCACTGCCTCCACACATTACATCACTGCAGGGTCCCACAACCATCTTGTAAACCTTCCTTTTTTTCTCTTGCTGCTATCCTTCTTTTTGCATATCACCCAACACTCATCTCCACTGGCTTCACCTCTCCTGTGCACTCTGTTCCTTTGAATGGTCGACCTCAGTTATTTAATCTTATCCACCTTCACTTCCTCCACATCATGCATGTTTACTGTTACACCTTTCTCCTTCTCATTCACTACATTTCACAAATAAATACTTTATGTATTTACTCTGCTTCTACTCGTACTTTTTGCCCCATTACGTGTTTTTGTAGTAACTTCATATAAGAACTTATATTTTTGTTTCATTGGAGACCAAAAACTAGAGTTTTTCATACAAAACAGACTGTTGAATATTAAACCAGTGTTTTCCAGTCTTTTGGTTTGTGATTGACCTTATTATTTAGGGGGTTGAAGAAGCTGAAGAAAAAGTATTTTGAAATATTTCCATTTTTTTTTCCACTATTTTATCGGTAGTTCCATCTGTTCTAATTGCTGGAGCACAGCAGTTACAAGTAATGAATAAATTAATATATTTCCCAATCTTTCTTTTTTATATACATTTGGGCTCATCTATAAGATCAATCTATAAGAAGCTTTAAACGCAGGGCTTGTAATGGTATAATTTTACAGTGTTGTATTGGTTCTTAGGCGGAGAATCAAAATTCGTCCTCCATAGTTATAAGCGGATAAGAAAGTGGATGAGTGAAAGCTGGGTTTTACTTTTGCATAGTCACTTACATTACTGACATTCTTTGGCATTTTCTGCATCGAAGATATCAAATGCAGTAAATAAATACATCAGATCATTGTTTAATTTTACTTGAGTTTTTTTCTTTCTGTATCATCATCATCATCAAGTCATTTAAGCTAAACCTGAGGCTGGAAGTAACGCAAAACGCTCAGAAAATAGGAACAACAGTTTATGTTTATGGCCGCTCAAGGACTTGTGTCGTCATCTCCACTGAAAGGTCTCACAGCCAATCAGCTGCCAGCTTTTACCGCCAGCCACTGCGTCGTTTTCGGGAAGGGGACGGTTCTTGTCAGGAAGGGTTAGAGCTAGAGTAGAGGAAGGCTGTTTTCTCCTCCGTTAAAAAATACGGTATACTAACGGGAGAAAACCGTGGAATTAACTTCGCACCGCTTTTCTTCGGGATATTTATACTTTCTTGGGACGTTTTGGAATTAATATACGGCAGCTGATACTTACAAAGCTTTTAGAGAAGGCGCGCCGACTTGGTCGACGCGTCTAATGTACAAAACGAAACGGAAGTAACTTGCCAGCTGTCTGGCCAAGCTTGGTAGGTGAGTAAATAACCATTTATTAAATATTTCCGTCGAACACGGAGCGCGTCTTCTGGTCTGTTAAACACATCCTGTCGTTTGTCATCATTCTCCGATGCTGCCAAGAGTAAAGATGTTGGTGTTGGGCTTTTCTTTGGCTATCTAAGTTAACTTACTAGCTAGCATGCTCACGTTAACCAACGTCAATGCACTTGATAGGAATGGCACCGCCTCCATTATCACTGTCACAATACAGGAAGATGGGTTAAACTATAATTATATTATTTAAACGATACAGAAGTACGGTGAAGGATGAGTAGGCTTAAGGAAAGCGAGGACGAATTATTAGCATATGTATTACACAATTTATGTAATCCGATTTACCGTAATATACAAAAAGAATCTGATTATGTTCCATTAAAACATTTAACATGTCAAGGCAAATCGTGGATTAGATTCACATGAATATTCTGTGTTTAGGATTGTTATAAAGGATTTGGTAATAATGGCTAAGCTCAAGTTTTGTATCTGACAAAGTGGACCCAGAGGTGACTAACACAGAAAAGGCAGAATTACATAACATGATTGGCTTCGGCATTTTTATGAATTTTGTTCATTAAAAGAGAACAAACACATGCGGGATTAATTTGGTATCCTCCACATGAAATTAGTACACTACAGTCGACTGGTCAGTTTATTGCCTTTAAAAATCAAATCTGTACGTTTAAAAAACCGTTTCGTTTTTTACAGCAAAAATGACAAAGCCACTAGTTTCATCTTTTCAAATGTGATTATTTCTCTTTTTTTGTCTGTGATTCATGCTACTGCCGTTGTTTGTTTGTTTGTTTGTTTGTTTTTTCATTGTTGTAAACAAGACATTTAGCTTGGATTCTGGGAACTCGTGATGGGTCTTTCCCACGATTTTTGACGTTTTGTATAACCCACACAGTAGACCAGACAATTAATTGACGCAGAAGCCTTTGGTCCAGTGACAGTAAGTGAAAATAAACGCCTGTTTCAGGCTGGAAATGTCACATTAAGTAAAATAAAAAGCCAAGCAGTGAAAGGTAAGTGGCTTTGAGGCTGACAGAGGTGGGCACATTTTTTTTTTTGATCCACAGCACACACAAAAACACATGAACAGAGAGGCAGAAAAAGGTTTCCGACGTTATCACGACTTCCTAAAATTTTATGTTGAACATTAATTAGAATATAGTTCCTAGAGCTTTTCCCCAGCTGTACTTTTGGTCGAAAATTTATTGATCTGATTGAACAAGTCACAGATTTATCTACAATGATAACCAGAAATGATTAACAGATTAGTGTAATTCAAAAAGATTGTTGATGACATTTTTTTAATGTGCATACATATGGAAACGTGATCATAGTTGAACTTTACTTTGATCTCGTTGATCTCGGTATGCCCACCTTTTGGTATTCACCCTGATATTTGACATCAAAGAGCACGTTATGATGACTTTTTCTCCTGATAGCTAAGTGGCACTTTTGATGGTAATGCTTGACCATATTTGAGTTTCTCTGTATTGTTATTTAAGTGAGACACTTATGTAACACATTATTGATACCTAATTAAAAATTGTTACAAAATGGTCCTTCATTTTTTTTCTTTTTGTTTTAAGTTTACTTTCAGTGATTACCTACTTCTTTTCTGTTTTAAAGTCTTATTATTAGTTTCTTCTGAAATCTTAAGTGCAGGTACTGTATGATAAAGATTTAATTCCAGTAATTACATATGGATAAATGTTTAAAAAATATGGTCTGGAATGTATTTTTTTTTTCACCTTCTAAACTGCATAACATGGGATTCAAAAATAATAACTAACCTATAATAAAAACAAAGTCTCTATCCCTTGCCATCCAATCACTTAGTCATGCTTCCATAAGTTAACAGAAAATAAAACAGAGCCAGGTTAATGAACAGTCTATGAAAATACTTTTATCTTTTGACTCATTGTGTTGTGGCTTAGACACAAGTCATATGATTATGACAAAAGTAACGGATTGAATGTGAATCATCTGAAACAGAAAGTAAAATGTAAGTCTTTTGTAGGATTCGGCGCTAGTTAAATGATCTTTTAATTGCTTGACTTTCCTTAGACCCTTATAATGGATTAATACTGCTGTCACAACCCAGTACTTATTGGTCTTACAGCATTAATAATTAAACTGTAATTGAGCTATAGCTGAAACGTCTGGCCAAGTTGTTGATCAGTAGACCAATTATTTGAGAACTGATTAATCATTTGAGCTGATTATAAACCCATAATGAAATGGGTGAGAAGCTAAAAAGTTTTTTTTTCTGACAGGATGAACTGAGGGGATCCCCAAAATAAGATGGATATTATTATCATTATTTTGAACTATGAAGCAAAGCTACTTTGTAGACCCAACTGTAAACTGCAAATAAGCTGAATAGGTTCCTTTCTTGGGCACTCAATATACTTGACATTTGAATAGAATTCAACTGAAGTAAAAAAAAAAATAATAAAAAAAAAAGAACGAAAAGGTAATGAGATGGTGAGAGAAACCACATCATCCGGTGGGGTGTGAGGCCCAGACTAGGGAAGGCAATTGTGTGGCCTGTGTACTCAGTCACAG
Organism: Oreochromis aureus; assembly: GCF_013358895.1. Taxonomy (NCBI): domain Eukaryota; kingdom Metazoa; phylum Chordata; class Actinopteri; order Cichliformes; family Cichlidae; genus Oreochromis; species Oreochromis aureus. The sequence continues at coordinate 34,724,358 of NC_052958.1, read as the reverse complement.
GTAGGGCCATGGGACTTCCTTTTGTTTGATTCTGAGATAATAGGTTGGTTCCAGCAGTCTACTGGCAAGCACATGTTTGCAAAATTTGTCCCATGCAGGACTTTGGATTTTGGTGTTAGCCTACATTGTCAGTGTTTGCAACATTCTTATTTGCATGTGTAGCACTGGAGTTACATCTGATAATCCAAGTAACATTTTAATTGCACTCCATAAAACTCATAAACACCTGTTCTTGCTTGAATGTAGCTATAATATGTGTGCAACAGCAGGATGTCATGGGGGAAAAAAGCTCCTTTTTTTCCATTTTCATTTTCTTGATATTCACATGAATTTGTTCCCATGGTGCTTTTAATCCATATTTAAATACATTTTAAATCGGACTGTCTTAGTTTTCAGTCATTAGGGAAAAGTGACTTCATCATTTTGAATTCATTGTGGATGGTTAATGCATGTACTGTAAGTTATACAGTAATGTAAAGTGTGCATTTACCACCCTACTCTGCCTAAGTCATCCACAAAGCATTTCAAATGTAATGTAATAAAAAGTTTATAGGGACGTAAGTAGAGCTGGGCGATAGAACGATAACGATATATATCGCGAAATAACTTTTTCTCAATAGAAAAATGAAACTATTGCGATAGACCTCATCTCTCTCTCTTCCTGTCTTAAAAAAAAAAGAACAGCCAATCCAAATTAAGTAGCGCATAGCCGAACCAATCACAGCTGCAGCGTCACGTCACGTGACTTGTTACGTACAGCACAAGTGCCAAGGCGCACATGTGTATTTGTTTGGGAAGCAGCCAGCCGCTGTGCCGGCCGGTTAATGGAGAAAATGAGTTTGCCCGCTAGAGAAAAATCAACCGAGAGCTTGGGTGACCAGGTTACCGAAGAGAACACAGATGACGGTTCCAATGCCAGAGAGATTGTCGAAAGGAAGGGCCAGAGAAGTTCCGTAGACTAAAAGCACTAATTCGTCATCGAAAACAACCAGGAGAATCCCTGCGAAGCAACAACAGTCAATTGAGTCGGCTTTCTCCAGCGTCTTACCATATGACAAAAAAGCTAAGAGACATAGCGACATAACGAATGCCATAGCCTACCGTCTTGCTAAAGACATGCTACAAATAAACATGGTCGAAAATGAAGGATTCAAGCAGCTAACTGAGGTAATAGCTAAGGTATACAACAAGGAGAGATTGAGAATTTCCTTTTAGTTCTCAGTTTATTTGATATTGACAAAAGTTAGTCAATTTTGTCTGTTCTTCTGTAAAACAAACTAAGATTTATTTTTAGAATTAATATTTTGTTTCTAAGTGGAATTGACAATTTAGTGGTCTGTGTTGTTTGTTCTATTCTGAAACTTAAATGCTTTAGCGGCTACCTTTTGTGTAGTTTGCAATATTTGCCTTTATTTATCTGAAACTGAAGTCTCATGTTCTTTAAGTACATCTGCCCTGTTGAACTTATTATGGGAAATAAATATTTAAATCAAAACAAGCTGCTGATTATTTCACATTTTACTTGTGAGCAATGGCACATTTAAATCTTACAAATATAGTTATTTGGCTTATATCGTGATATAAGCCAAAGCCAAATATCATATTATATCGTTATCGCCTGAAATGAAAAAAACATATCGTGATATGAAAAAATCTTATATTTCCCAGCTCTAGACGTAAGTAAAAAAAATGCGTACCCTGTATAATAGCCTGTGTTATGTTGACCTGTGTGGACATATCACAGACATAAGGATGTGGGTGGGACAAATATATGTGAGGAAATCAGGAAACGGTTTCATCCCATAGTTTGTCCACCTCCAACTTTGTTGTTTGTAATACTTTGAGCACAGGTAGCAAAGTATGCATCACATGCTGAGCCTGTCTTCATGTTATTTTTTGTAACAAATATCTGAACTACATTGCCTCATCATTTTCCGCATTCAATAGAACTCGTCAATAGTGATACGACGTAAATAAAACTCACTTCTGACACTTCTCCAATTGAATAAGAACCCGAATTGTAGTTAGAGGAGTCCTGTCAAGCAGTTTGCAGATATATTGCTAGTGGTTTTCACACATGAATCATATCAGGGCATTGCTCAAAGCTTTTCTTTCTCAGTGTAGTAAACAATGTAGTTTCCTTTAAATGTGTTACTATTAGAAATGCTGGAAAAAACAACTTTATTGTTGCTTTATTGTTACACTTGGACACACACTCACAATTGGACTTTGTATTTGCGAGTTGGGAGGTTAATGACAGTTTAATGGGACTTGGTTTGACTTTTGCATTGTCACATATAGTTCTGCTGGATAATGGTGAGAAAAGTTCAGGGCTACAGTGCTTTCATCAAGTATGACTCCTGTCTGCAGAACATCACACAGGAACATTAGCAACAAGGCTGGTGGTGACTAATGCATCCACTGTTACAGCTTTAAGGCAACACATTTTGTCTTTTTTTCTGTGAAAAATGTGGGCACAGGTAGAGGCATTCTTTGTTCTGTCTTTTGTGAAGACTTAATTTTACCTACATTTTAGAAAATTCAGCTTTTACTGCCAGACAATAGTAACATTATAAACTCTTCCAAAGTCTTGTTTTGTTTGGTGGAAAAAAAATGCTCCAGACATAATGTATACATGAAGTTACCAAGGGAATCAGCTCTTAACAATTTGTTTTTTCAACTGCTGTGGAAAGTAGTGGCGTAATCATTGCACAAGTCTCATCGAACTGGTGTCACAAGTTTGCTGCCACGTCATTTGTGTTTGCTTTATGATAAACTTTGTGATAAACTGTGTTTATCATTAGGATAAACTTTGTTTATTAGAAAATGTATTTCTCATAAATACATTTTATGCATTTTTACATTTTAATATGAAACCAAAAAGCGATAGTGACTTTCTTAAGTACTGATGATAAATGAAGTGCGCAGAGGAACACTGACTGAGTAACAAAAAAAAGAATGAGTCATTGAAAATCTCTTCTTAAGAAATTCAGCTGTAACATTGATGAAAAGTGATGAGAAATGATAAGTGCTAGATGAAAGCTGGTGTAGGGAAACAAGCTTAATGTGGGGGATATGGCATTGAGTGGAATTATTAAACACCACCACCAATAATAATAACAATAACAATAGTAATATATACGGAAATTAGCTTGATGGGGATATATAGCATTAGGGGTTTAGCGTTGTGAAGTGTAGCCATAGAACGATGAATAAATGGAAGTTTTTCTCTTTTAAGTAGCTCAAAGAAACTTTAGAAGGGAAATGTTCTCTAAATAGAGGCAATAAGGAGACTGAGACGTAAATAGATAAACAAACGCAATTACCTATGTAAAATATTTATTTTTAATGCTACAATAAAAAAACAAAGAAATACGATTAACGAATGACTTTGAAACCAGAGCATGCAGGGAAAAATGTGCAGCATAGTTGATAAATGCAATAATACAGTAATTTTTTAATTGTATCTATACAGAAAACGGAGTTAACTGAGAACAAGGCACTGGTGGTGCTGGTGTGTGCCTAAGCTGGGTGCTGAGTTGTGGTGAGGTGGGATTGCTGGAATGTCAGCTTCTTGCAGGATGTTGATAGTTCTTTGTAAACAAAAGAACTCAAAGTTGCCCAAGCTCATCATGGCGCCAGTATATGTGAAGTATTGGCAGCAAATTCTGGAAACCAAATATTAGTATGCGTTTTTCCCCTGATGACTTCTTTGTTGTTAATTTGTCGAGTGAGGTTTAATTCAATCTTTAAGGTTAAATTCAAGTTTGTTTGTCTTTTTTCCAATAATTGTTTTTTCCAATAATTGTTGATCCCTTGCCTTGGCTTTTATGCAATATTTTACTTAGGAGTGTGCTGTATTCTATGTGGAATAATAGTTAATTGTTTTGTTAAGTTGAGTGTATGTTGGGAGCAGAAGTTCTTTAGGTGAAAAACTGAGAATCAGAATACTTTAATAATCCCTAAGGAAATTATGTAGACAAAGACACTAAGTACTAAGTTAAAGTAAAGAGAAAAAGCAGGCAGAACTGAAACAGGCTGCATGCTGGTCGATGCATGCGCACTTGACTTGAGCATTGCATGGTTAAAGCCTTTCCCCACTTGCTGTACGGGAATCTGCTATAGATAGAAAGTGCTGTGATTTCACATCTCGTGGCTCTCTGGGGTCTTAAAACACATACTTTCTTGGTTTGTTGGTCTGCTTCTGTAGTGAGAGCGAGAAAGTGTTGTCCCTTTTGAAGGTATAAAGAACATGTCATAATAATGGTTCTCCTGGACTCTGCCAACATTAAATAATCTATATAGCACATAGACCATGTTGTTCAAAAAAGAATTGGTGAAAATGTGACACTTTACATTTTAAATCCTAAACCTAACCTATTCTGTTCAGCACATCTTATTGTGATAGACATGTTTTCAACAAGGTGCTAGAAAAATTCCTCAGAGGTGTTTGTTCTTATTGACATGATTGCATCACACCACTATTGGAGAACAGTTGACTGCAAATCTTCCATTCCACCACATCCCAAAAATGCTCTATTGGGTTGAGATCTAGTAGCTGTAAATGGCATTTGTGTACAGAGATCTCATTTTCATGTTTGGGAAATCTGATTGAATTGCATACATAGTGATATAAAAAGGAATGGACAGCAACAATACTCAGGTAGACTGTGGTATTTGAACAACGGTCAGTTGGTACCAATGACCCCTAAGTGCACTAAGAAAATATTCCCCACACCACCACCAGCAGCAGCCTGAATCTTTGGTTTAAGGCAGAATGGAAGGTTTTCCAAATTATGACCCAACCATCTGAAAGTTGCAGAAGAAATAAAGACTCATAAGACCAGGAGGCATTTTTCCAATTTCCTATTGTCCAAGTTTGGTGAGCCCTTGTGAATTGTTGCCTCAATTTCCTGTTTTTAGCTTACAGGAGTGGTGCCCATTATGGTCTTCTGCTGCTTTAGCCTGTCAGCTTCAAGGTTTCCTGTGTTGCTCTTCAGAGTATGCTCTTCTACATACCTTGGTTGTAACGTGTTTTTATTTTAGTTACCGTTGCCTTCCCATCAAATCGAAGCAGTCTGGCCAATCAACACTGACAACAACAAGACACTTCTGCAGAACTGCCACTCAATGGATATTTTTTCTATAAACTGTAGACATGGTTAAGTAATTGTCAGCCCAGCCTATGTGATACCAACATCCATGCCACTTAAATCATCTTTTTTCCATATTCTGATGCTCACTTTGAACTTGAGCGGCTCATCTTGACCGGCTGACTTTAAGGCCAGGTCGCTGTTGTGGCGTTCAGTAACATTATATAATTACTTATGCTGTAATGGGAATGACTGTTAAGCAACTACAAAGTTAGTTCTTGTGCTCTCAAGCTTATAATGGTTTTATTTAGTAATTAGTTTAAGATAGTGAACTTCCTTTAAGCCACCACAACCAAGTAGGAAGAACTAAAGTTTGAAACCCTGTGACCATTAGTGGAATATTGAATATAATTGAAGTTTTCAGTGAGTTATCATGTGACTGTGGTCACAATGTTATAGCATTAGAGCTGCCAGAGAATAAAATGTCTATTAAAATATCTACAGAGTAACACATTACAAGATAACTAAAAATATTAATTAGATTAAATGTTATAGTTTGAATATGTGATCCCTGGCAGTGGCAGAGGATGAGAAATATGTGTTCCTCAACTAGATAATCATTAGGAACCTGCGGTACATGAAGCTTGTATGAGTTGCCTGTTCTTCATTCTATCAGCACAGTAAATTTTCACAGTTTTGCTCTCTACAGACCAAAATTTGAAGAATTTCCAAATGTAATTCTAACATTCCCACTCCCCCCCCCCCTCCTTTTTTTTCTGTTTTTTTTTATTTCACTTGTCTAGGGTCTGAATGCCAACTTTGTACATGATGGAGTTGGGCAGGCAACTCTGTTTGAAGATGAGGAAACCTAGGAAACCCCAGACTTCTTCCTCACCTGCTTCCATTAAAGGCCTGGAAATCCACTTTTACAGACCCGACATTGACCCACTGAAATACCCAAAAGGCCACTACACTGCCGAGAACCTCTGTGTGGAAGCTGCCAAGAAATGCTGTAAGTGGCTAACTTGTTTACAGAATCATCATTTGCCAGTTCTTTGATTTAATCTATTCCTGTTGCAGTAATTAAGAGTGTATTTTACTTTTTTTTTGTAACTGAATGTAGTGTATAGTAAAATGGGAGATCCAGATTCAGAAGACAAAAGCATACAGTTATTAATAATGATTAGCTTTAATCTTATACCTGTTGGCTGTGCAATCTTAAATATGCTGACTGTCAAGTTTTAGATTTTGCCAAGAACAGAATTATTAAGCAAAAGTACACTTATTTTTGTCTCTGTTTAAAAATGGATTGTATTCCACGTCTCTTAAACACTCTCATTGCCTTTACATGTATGCACATTTATTTCTCTAACTAACCAATAATACTCCTAGCTACCTAGCTTTCCTTATCACAATGGTGGGATTTCAAACTTGATACCAAAAAACAGGAACATACATGATTTTATGGAACTTTGGTATTAAAAGGTACCAGAAGCTTCAGTTTTGGTGACAGCCAGACAACGCACACACAGAGATATGTAAACAAATGTGAACAATATATAAATTTGAGGCTGCAAGAGGGAGTAAGAAAGATATCAATATCGTCATTTCAGCTTTTTACCTGCATCAACTCACTTTAACCCACGTTTGAGGTGAAAATAAAAACATGTGAAACATACAAAATAAAAGCTGTTGTTGGTGCTGTGCAAATGTAGCTCTGTAGTGTGAAATGTCTCCCAGCTGCTGTCCTTTTACTGCCAGCTTCCTCCATGCTATGTTAGCACTCTGGCTAACAGCCAGTACCCTGCTGCTGTTGCATGGTGTAGTTAACTGAATAGAACTGCTGTAGATCAGTGCATTTTCTCCAGTATCCTATCCAGCTAGTCAGGATCCAACCAGTATCTGATCCAGCTAGTTGGGATCCAACCAGTATCTGATCCAGATATCAGACTGGCGCATCCTGAGTCAGAACAACAGATGGACAGAGTGGAGCCTTTTCTACGAGTCATAAAACATTTAATTTTTTGCACAGACATAGTGGGATCATTGCTGTCTATGTGTCTGTTTAGAAGCAGATTGTATTCCACATCTCTTAAACACTCTCTTTAAACAGGCTGTAATCTTCTTCCAATGTCATTATTCTAATAGCCTGAATATTGATCCCCCTCTGCTCTTCTGTCTCTCAGCTATCTCTCCCTTGTGCCATAACCTATTTGCCCTGTACGATGAGCTCACTGGCACTTGGTATCCCCCAAACTACGAGTTCGAGGTCACAGATGAAACCAGTATCAAGTTGCACTATCGCATGAGGTAAGAATGATGTCACGGCAGCAAATGACCGCTCTGGAGTTGAATACTATAATTTTCCATCATTTGTGAATTATTTCCTGTGTTGTATCAGAGGGTGTACATTTTGGTGATACCAGAAGAGAATATTGCAAATAAAGTTAAACACTGCCAGGCTTTCTTTGCTTTAGTTGACTTGATAAACCTAAAACCCCAGCAAGAAGCAACGGGTTTCACGTCATAAACCTTCTCTGTAAGGCAGCGTAATTTGCTTCAGGCTCTGTGCGTACTCACATAAAAAGGGGCATTTCATGGGTCATTCAAGTTAATTATTTTATTGCTGAAAGTGCTCTCGGTGCTATTGTTTTTTGTTTTTTTCCCTAAGGTGGTGACTGCACATTAGAGCTCTGAAATGGAGACATTTAAACATTAAATATTATTGCCCCATAACCTGACAAACAAGATATGGAAATTGCTTTTGCTTGTAGGCAGATCAAAGAGAAATTAATTTTATTGACTGAACAGGTATTCTTGGCATGTGTTCTGTATTATGCAATGCAACACACAGTTTGTAATCAATTCTATGGTTCTATTAAGGTACAGCTTAACAGTTTTCACATATAAAACATATTTCCCCTATAGCGACTCAACTGTATTTAAAACAAGCCGTAAATCAAAGAATCAGCTTGTGCTTTCAGCTGATTTTAAACCGTAACTGGTCATGGGCAGGTTAATGTGGTCTTTCGTGACACATAATACTCTGAATTTAAGCTCGACATAGTTTGCTAAGCTGTAATCCCACGTAGCTAGGAACACTGGCAACTAGGTGTTCCTAGCTAGGAGGAGGCAAGTCAAGGTTTCCGTCTTTAACTTCTGCCTAAGTTGCAATGCCCAGATTCCAGCACCTAATATTCTGTCTGGCCTGTAAAGACTTGGTTGGATCCCTTGACGATAACCAGCTAGGACAAGTTGCGTACTGCATGATGCTCCAAGATATAACCTGTAATCTCAATCTCGCTTTGTAGCCCATCCCTCTTCAGTCAGGCTTTGTCGGGCTTGGAGCATCATTAGGTGTGGAATCTCTCCTCACTTGTTGGGATAGAGCAGTGGTTCAAACTGTATTAAACCAACCATGTCCCAAAAACCAAAAGACACTATTAAGACTAAGTTATTTTGTTTCACTTTAGTTTAGCACAAGCTAAGAATCCAGACTTCTTCATAGGGCAGAATTGCTTCCTTATATGGTTTTTTGTGTACTTGTAAGCCATTCTGTGTGTTCTGATTTAAAACAAAAACTTGTCAGCATCAGACATTTTTTCATAAATAAGAGTGCTCTTTAAGTAAGATGATAGGATAACATATTTCACAATAATAGAATAGAATAAAAATGTCTGGACCAAATGATCTATTTGTGATTTATTGGGGAGTTTGGTCATTTCTGGCTTACAGCTTTAGTTTTTGCAGCGAGAATTTGTTGTTACTGTGGCGTGTTTTGAACCCCAAGTTGAAATGAAACATTTGTTAGACCTTATTTTAAAAAAGACAAAGGAAAGCCAACACAGAACTCAGCCAAAGGTCAAGGTTAATGAGGGAGTTGTTTTGCTGCTCATAAAATAATATAATCTTACAATAGCTATAAAAGGAACTAAAAATAGGAACAGAAAGCAGTTTGTTCTACCGTTTCGCATGATAACAGCAAAGTATTGCAACAGACTTGACCCAGTGAAGAATGCTTCAGTGAAGAGTTTGTTTATTTTGCCAGTTTTTAAAACCAGTAAAATAATGCCATATTTGTACTCTACTACCCCACTGTACAACTTCAGTAGCATGTCGTGCAAAGAGGAAAAAAAAACACTACTGTGGTGTCAATTACACTTCCTCTTTATCTGTGCTCTGTTTTGACAATAGCTAGTGGAGGGAAAATCTAGTGTACATAGAGCCTAACTGTGGTGCATATTTTGTGTATGAGCTTCTTGTATCAAAGTGTAGCCAGCTAAAAAAAAGTGAGTTATTATGATCATATCATGATATGAACATGGTCTTTTGCATAAACAAAGCACTCAGAGTTAAAAATACCATCAGGATAGATTGACATAAATTCAGAAAGTGGCAAAACAGAGCGTAGATACAGATATTTAAAAAAGTTGCAATATTAGAGAATATCTGATGGCATATTTGAGAGTATTAATATATCAGGTTGATCAGGTTTTATTAAATTCATGAGCTTTTATTGAGCCTTCATTATTTGTTTTTATTACTTTTTACTCTTTTTTTCATTCATTTTTCAGTGTTACTTTGATTTAGGTTACTACTTTTTTGTGCATTGCCCTTTGTCTATTGTTGTTCTTTGGAGGATGTAGACAGATACATGTTGTACACGTATTTCCTCTGAAAAGCACAGGCTAGCTTTAAAATTGCTTCGTTTCAGAGAAAACAGGAAAATGGGTCAAAAAGTAAAAGGAAGAAAAAAAACAAACCAAAACCTCAAAACCTGAGATGGTGGTGTCACTGCCCAGCACTGAAACGCTAACTGGAAAGTCAAATGGAGATGACAGATTGAGTAAAAGTCAGCACGGACAAAACTGTCCGTGCTGACCTTTACTCAGTCACTCATCATCACTAATGTGTTTCAGACCCACATAAAAAGAAAAACGAAGAAACCAGAGCCATAAATTCCCTCATGTGTATTTATGCTGTGCTGTTAACCGGTCCTCTGTCTCTTGCTGTCAGGTTTTATTTCAGAAACTGGCATAGCTCCATTGAAGGAGAGCCATATGTCTGGAGGCACTGCATCAGTAAACTCAAAGGAAACAGCCCACAGAAAATACCAGAGGGAACACCGTTACTGGATGCTGACTCCTTGACTTACCTGTTTACTCAGGTTTGTGCTTGCAGGGTTTAGTTTAGACCCTGAATTATTCAACTGGTTTTTATATACACGCTTTTACCTGTTCATTGTTGCATATATCAAGAATATATTATCTCAGATCACAGAAAGATCTGCTTTGACTCCACTTAACACTTTGAATGTTTTTGGTGTATTATTTTCTTCTTAGTTTTACTTTAAAATCCCATGAAAACACATTGTCAATGACGCTCATTTTAAAACAACATCAGCTGATACTCATGTTTTTTTACAGTGTATACAGTCCCTTTTCCATTAGAGTTCTGTTATGCTCAGATGCGTTTGCTGTTTGTCTGATTATCTGCTAAGGATAAATGTATATTTGTTGCACAGAGCCAAAATGACTTTCAGACTGGCGTAGTTCCACTCAGGAGCCCCCAGTCAGAGGCAGAGCAACATGAGATAGAAAACGAGTGTTTGGGCATGGCTGTGCTTGCAATCACTCACTACGCCATGAACGAGAAAATGCCTCTGTCCACTGCTTCCCATGAAATCAGGTAACGCACAAATTAACAACAGCTTTTTGATTATTGCCAAAAAACGACACCTACTAAAATCCAGAGAGCAGCACAGTGTTTTATTGTATTGACAAAAATGTTTATGCATTCTGTCTTGATCCCCTCCTCCCCCCATTTCCCAGCTACAAACGTTTCATCCCAGATTCGCTGAACCGCAACATTAAGCAGCGTAACATTCTGACACGGATCCGCATCAACAACGTGTTCAAGAAATTCCTCACTGAATTCAACAGTCGCACAGTGAAAGATAGCAACATCACGACATACGACCTGAAGATCAAGTACCTGGCTACATTGGAGGGCCTGGTCAGCAGCATGGGCAGTGAGGTTTTTGAGCCTTCTTCACTTAGTGTAATTCAGGAGGGAGACTTATGCAATGGAAGTTACTACGGTAAGTAACTGGAGTGGTGAGAAGGTGCTAATCGTGATCTTAGTTTCCAAGGGAGCGTTCCCAGATTTGTGATATACAACAGCTCAGGTTGTTATTTGAGATGTAGAACATTTCCATCCATCACAACAAAATGCTAATCAGGTGTTGTATACATCAGGATAGGGCGGTTTACTTCATTCGTCCAATTGTCCTGTCTGTCGCTCCCCTCATGGCATTTCCTATGGCAGATAGCATCACCGCCACAGAGGAGAGCAGCTTACCACTATGGTGCCGCTATCCACCCTCTATAATGTACAATGTGTGGCCCAGACATGCGCAAAAATGGTCCACAGATGAAAGAGAAAAAAGCACCCTGGGATTTTATTTTTTCACTTCCAGCATGACCAAAATTTTCAGAAGATTTTCTGTGACGAAAGATTCAAACAGTTACTGAGTTAATCCCTGTTAGAGTTTGAGACCAGTCAGAGAATAATACGTATAATGAGGAAAACTCTTAACTGCTACTCTACCACAAAAATGAGATAACTGCTTGCCTTTACTGTCCTCTGACAGTAGTTTAATTAGCTGCACTGATCTATAGTTGGCAGTGGTTTGGTATGTTTACATGTAGGGTACCTGTGGTGTCCCACTAGCAGTTCTGCAAGAGAGAGAAAAAAAGGTTTGCACCTTGTTGACATCCAAATATACCCAAGACACAGTGAGAAATTTTGCAATGGCTAAAAAAACAAAAGTGAAAGAAGATGTTTACACATTGTAACATTAACCCACTTATTACTTAGTAGACCACACCCCGTACTTTTCTAAATAACATGTGAAGATTACAAACTCTATAGGGCTGATTACTGAAAGTAATCTGGGGATCTGAGTTTGTTTGTTTGTATGTTTGTTTTTCCCTTTCAAACATAAAGTCACCATAGTTAATAAGAGATTATTTTGTAAACAATCTTTGTGTAAAATGTTATGTTTCTATGCAACTACTGCAATATATGTTTGCTATGTTTACCTGTTTCCAGGATATTATAATCAGAGTCTAGGACACGCTCAGAGTCAGAACATGGAGGTAAGCCGTGACATGCAGGTCCTGGTTACCGGCACCACTGGTATTTCCTGGAGGAAGAAGCCCGCTACAGTGAGTAAAAACCTCAAGGGCCTTTAGTTTCACAATGGTAAACTGAGTAGCAAGCAAGTAGCAGACAGGTCTCTAACCTGTTATTTAAGAATCCCAGAGACAGGACACACATTTAATCTGGCCTTAATTTATAAACAAATGAGGAAAACATCGGTGACTTACTGTTGGGTGTTAACAAGTTCATACAAGCTTCAGTAAGTTAGGAAGTGTGTGCAAAATTGATAAATGTAATCAGTTGCTTTAATAGAATTATTAAATATAAAATATTGTAATATTTAAAGTATTTTAGTAAAACATTTTAACATCGCTTAATCGCTCGATACATCTCTGATGCACTGAGATCTGTTACAGAATGTCATTGAGTCTTTGAAAAGGTGATGCAGTTTTCAGATTGCTAAGAAAAAAATTATATTCATGGTTAATTTGGTGATTTGTTTATAAACACTGTTATGTTTGGTTTGTAAACAGTCGTCCGTGGCCTGTAGAGAAAAAGGAAAGTCGAAGAAGAACAAACATGATACAAAACAGAAGACTGACAAAAAGAAAGATGCAAACGAAGGCTGGGTGGTCTTCTGTGACTTCCATGAGATCACGCATACTGTCATCAAAGAGGCAATGGTCACCATCTATAAACAGGACAACAAGAAGATGGTGAGACTAGTGTGTGTGTGTGTGTGTGTTTAGTGTTTGCTATAATGATATCTTAAATAAGAATTGTACGAGGATTCATTGTTGAGAAGCCCTGTTGCTTTTTTCTCGCATTCTCTACATTGGTTGTGTTTTTGTTTTTGTATTGTTTTTTTCACCTGTCAAATCAAAGATGGCGTCTCGCTACATTTTATTAGCCATGACAAATTATTTTATCATACTTGATTGTGAAATTAAATTTGAGTTTGAGAGTGCTGTGGAGTGTTTGTAATAGCTGCTACTTGCTACACTTCTTCCCTTCCTGCTTTCCTTCATCACTCTTTTGATGTCTCTGCACTTTTCAGGAGCTACTGATGTATACAAGGACAGAGGCTCTGTCCTTTGCAGCCCTTGTGGACGGGTACTTCAGGCTGACCGTAGATGCCCATCACTACCTGTGCAAGGAGGTGGCTCCGGCTTCAGTGGTACACAACATCACCAATGGTTGCCACGGACCCATCAGGTTTGTACTGCCAGTTTTATTTGAGGAGGAGATCACATGCAGTTTTATCAAACAAATTCATCATTTGTTACATGTCATGTTACTGGACACGGTGATTAACTCACATTGTAAAAGTAAAACCTCGTCTAAGAACCTCCATCAAATATTTTCTGTAGCTTAATATTTCTGGGATATCTTGATTGAACAGCCGTCTCAGGTCAGGTCAGTTAAATCAAATGTCTTGTTGTTTTTCTTTTTGCAGTACGGAGTACGCTGTCCAAAAGCTGCGTCAGGAGGGCAATGAGGAGGGTGCCTACATCCTGCGCTGGAGCTGTACTGAATACCAGTACATCATCATCACTGTGGTTTGCAGTGAGGTACTATATATCTACTGATTAACTGACAAATTCACAAAACACTACTTACCTAAATTTTATTTACTAATTTTTAAATGAGAGCAGCAATTTTGGGTTGAGGGGACCACTGTAGACCTGAAATGTATTCAAGCACACACCCATCTTTGTTGGTCTCTGTTAAATTTTTACAAGCCTGTTTGCCAGTCAAAAGCTTAGGAAAAAATACTTGAAAGCTGAAGAATTAGCAATCGTTAAATTCTGGCGCTCTTTTCTATAGTTTGCCTTTTTTTCTTTTCTCTCTGCTTTCTTCTCTTTTCTCTCATTCTCAAGCGGTTGCAGCAGATGGCTGTCCACCCTGCTCCCTGAGGTCTTTTCCTTTTAAAAGGGAGTTTTTCCTTCCCACTGTCACCAAATGCTTGCTCATAGAGGGTCTTTTGATTGTTGATTGTTGATAAAAGAAATACTTGTTTAAAATGGAAAAAAATGTTTATTGTTCATCCAGATTGACTTGAGGGAGTCTCGTCCTGTGCGCCAATACAAGAACTTCCAGATTGAGGTTACCCCCAGTTCCTTCACTCTACACGGCACAGATACATCACAATCCACTCTCAAGGAGCTGCTTGAGCACCTGGAGGGCCAGAATCTGCGCAGCGATAACCTTCAGTTCCAGTTGGTTCGCTGCTGCCCCCCACAGCCAAGAGGTAAGCTTAATGAAAAATAAACAAAGGCATTCACAGTAAATGAAGACAAGCTCACAGCATTGCAAATTTACATTATTATTTTCAAGACAAGAATAATAACACAAACAAACAATGAATCTGAATAGGAACTCTGCATTTTACATCCATAAATTGACTATTTTTAATACACAGTCTTAATGCATACGCTAATTTTAACAGTGTAGAATTAATGACACAATAAAGTAATTTCACTGGTTCACAGCAGGTTTTTTTCATACATATTGTACATGTAAAAGCATGTGGCACAGTTAAGTCTATGCAATGTGTTCGTTTTTCCATCATCGTCATAAAAAACAAACTCCAACTTTAATACTGGGTAGGATCAGACATACAACAGATTTTCAACCTATAAAGCTCAGGGAAACAAATCAGTGTTTATATCAGTGTGATATAAAGCTAGATTTATTTTTATTTTTAGGATATATTGAAATGATACTGCAATTGTAAAAACTGTGTGTCGTCTACTGACGAGACCAAATTTAGTGCACAGACACGAGTAACGATCAGTCTATTTTACTAAGAGTGGTGCAAATTAGCAGGTCAAAAACTTAAGTAAGACCTTAAGCGAAGCTGGTGATCTACAAAAAACAATGCCAGAATGATTCAAATTCATGGAGACGATACATGTAGGATTGGTGATTATTGCAGCTGGACTCCAGATTAAGCTGACTCAGGATGCGAAGAAGAACACTGAACAGTGTTTGCTGTCAGATGCCGACCGTGCCACTTGTTAATGGCACGATCTGATATCCTCGTGTTGGTGTTGTCACATTGTTCAATCACATTGTTGTGACGTAGTACTTTTGCAAGCCAAGCCATTCATCATTCATTTATGAAATTCCAATGTTGCAAGGACAATATGTATAATGCTTACCGTTTATTAAAGAACAGTATACTGAAATGCAAAGAATTCAAATTGCTGGATCGGCGGACAGAGGCGGTTTCTCGCAAGTTAAGTAGATTTGTTTTTTACGGCATTTTTTTCCGAAGTCGCAAAAGTATGACGTCACAACAATGTGATTGGTCACTTGCATTGTTGAACCTGGAACAACATTTATTATGATGATGTGGGAACAACACCAACATGAGGATATCAGATCATCCTTGTTAATGGTTCAATAAAAGGACTAGATGTTGCAATCGCTGATTGCTTCAAATGAAGAAAGTCTTGAGGAATGGCAACTTTACCTGCGGGACACATCGTTGTGTGCCTCAACTTCACAGGGTGTTTCGGTCTTTTATCACAAGCTATTCTGGCATTTTTTAGTTTCTTTTTACCTTCCTTGGTTATGTTTCGGGATTAGAAATCTGATCTAGATTATAATATTAACATTTTGGGACACATCATCAGCAGTGGACCTTGGATTCATTGGGTGTTTTGGCCATTATCACTAGACACCCTCATCCAAGGAGGCCCTGCCCAAGTTATATCAATAATTCTACGTGCATTTCCTTTTTTTTGTCCCCTGGATGACACACAGCCACCTGTGAGCAACAAATCATTGTAAGATTGAGACGTAATTCTAGCTCATTCTGAGTCATAATAATGGCTTGGCTTGAAAATTGATTTCGGATGTTTCAGAGCTCTGTGAGTGTGCACTGCTGAGTAACAACAAGCAGTGACTTCTGTGCTTTCTGACACGTTCTTCATGGATTGCTCTTTAAATAGAAATACACTGGCAGAAAGCAGCCACAAAAGAAACTCTGTCCCTTACTTTAATTTGTGAACTTGTCATTGCAACTTTATAGTGAATCCCAACAGTATTTTTTTTTACATCAAAAGACAGTTTTGCACTTTGTGCAGACTCTAAGTTGTGGATTGCTCTTGAAGTTTAGGTGACTCACTGAGAGTGAGGGGAAGCAGGTCTGGCCTGAAAAAAGGTGTGTGTGTGTTTGTCTCTGTAAAATGGTGTCAGAGAGGAAGAGAGTTGTAAATGTGGGTTTCCGGAGCCAATCTAGTGCTCTTCTGTTTACTTCACTCAGGGAAAGGTAGAGCCATTTATGCATGGATGTGTTGGGCTGCTTGTGTTTGTTCAGGGTGTTGTGGTTCTGATTGTCATCTAAATGCTGGCTGTTTTCGGTTAGTCTTTGGTCAGGATGAGCTTTAGAGGAAGACAAAAGACCGAAGTGCTGTGTTGTCTCTGCTAAAATATTTATAAGGCGTTGCACAACGCTCCGTCTACCACAATAACACCCTTATATGCTCACTTCCTGGGAATAGTATGCAGTTGACTTATTTATTGTTATTTTGGCTCTACGCAGGTTTTTGTTTATCTGTTCTGACAGTAAGATAAATTATGAAAAATGCTGCAGGGTTTAAGAGTGGGTGAGTATGTGTTGCTTCGTAAGTATCTAGATTAAGGCAGGTTTTTAGAGGAGATATATATATACATATAATATTCGATGGGACATGTGGGCGCATACTGTGTTTGGCTTTTTGCATGAAAACCCAGATTACTTGTTACAGAATAGTGCTCGAGATGCTCTCCAAAATGATGGAGCGCAGATGCTGGGTTTTTTTCTTCCCCCTTAAACCACAGTGCGTTGGTTTTGTCACAGCAGTAGACACCCACAAACACACATGCATATAGGTAACAGGCACAAAGATACATCTTCACTTGTTCCTCCCACATGTCTCTGTATACGCAAAAAATAAACTGAATCAGTATGGTAGCCAAATACGAATATCTGTTCACATCATTGCCACATTGACGTAATTCTTGAGTGCCTGTTTTACCACATCTAAACACAGTTCTTCTTTTCATTCAGAGTGCCAGGGCATATATGATCATCTGTACATTTGTGGCTGTTGTAACATAAATTACTTCATTGTAAAAATCATTCTTGCTTTTACTTTTAATGTTATTGGATATTTGTACATTTTTATAATAAAGGCATGGCAGTTTATCTTATTAAACATCAATAATATGTAATATATTAAAGATATTAAAGCATCTACAGAGGTAGATTTAAAGTTTTCTAAACAGAATTTAAAATGATAAATACAGAATAGACACACATGCCATTTTTATACGAGGGGACACAGTTGTTCGCAAAAATAAGAACCTAAAATATATCTTTTTACTATGTAAAGCTTACAATCAAATCTGCGTTCTTTATGTTACAGAGATTTCGAATCTCCTTGTGGCCACCAAAAACCGAGCAACAGCCCCTAAGAGACACATGCCAGGCAATCAAGTCAGCTTCCCACGCATTCTCAAAGAGGACATTGAACAGGTACTCCTTCTCTCTTCTGTGTTTGTTTCCTGTTTTTTCTTTTTTCTTTAAATAAATTAATAAATTACACTTTTTTACATTATTTTAAATACATTCCGTCGCATTTTATAGTCCGGGCTCTGTTTTTGTTGCATGTGTAAGTGAGAGTTACAATGTTTTTGAAAAACATTGAAAAAATAAAATGCTGCAAAGGCCTTTCTTGCAGGAGGTATACTTTTGCTTTAATACTTTACGTATAACTCTACAATCTTTTGGGCTCCCTGTTGTGTCAACCAGGAGGAGCACCTAGGTATAGGTACAAAAACCAACATTTACTCGGGCACTCTGAAGGTGAAGGGTGAGGAGGAGGAGGATGCAGGATATACATCCTTCCAGGAAGTCAAAGTGGTCCTAAAGGTGCTGGGCTCTGGACACAGGGACATCTCCATGGTGAGCGCCTAATGATTTGGAACATCCTGGGAGAATTCCATCAAATTGTATCTATCCTGTAACATCTAACCATAATGAAATGTTTGTCTTTCTGTTGACAGGCTTTCTTTGAAACGGCCAGTAAGATGCAACAAGTGTCCCATAAACATATTGTGCTGCTCTATGGAGTGTGTGTCCACCACCAGGAGAGTAAGTGCATATTAGGAGTGGTGTGGTTGTGTAATGAGGTTCTTGTTCCTGTTATAAGGTTTTTGACACCTTTCTCTTTATGTACCATAAGATATCATGGTGGAGGAGTTTGTCCAGCTAGGACCACTGGATGTGTTTATGAGGAGACAACAGACTCCACTCAGCACATCGTGGAAGTTCCAGGTGGCCTTGCAGTTGGCATCAGCCCTCAGTTACTTGGTAAGAGAGGAGAACAAAAGACACAGTCCACGAAAACTTATTTTTAGCCATGGATTGATGTTGATATTAGTTTCTTCTATAAAAACTTAAAAGTGTATCCTCTTGATTATGGATGAAAATGTGTACTGCCATGTGTTTTTGTTGTAGGAGGACAAAAAGCTGGTCCATGGCTTTGTGTGTGCTAAAAACATACTGCTGGCCAGAGACGGACTCGGTAACGATGAAGGAGGGCCATTCATTAAGCTCAGCGACCCAGGAATACCAATCACAGTGCTCACTAGAGAGGGTAAGTCCACATACAGGCAGGCTCAGTTTGGATTACTAAAAATGAAACTTAAATGGTTACAGAATAGCTGCCATGGAAAATTTCACAGTAACTTCCACTTTTCTAGTCAGCTGTAACTGAAAGTAAAACCAGTGGATGAGTGTCAGAAAGTCATTGTGCAATCTATGAAGAAAAAAAAGAATGTGTAGTGTCTTTCTTAAAAGTTGTTTATGTAGCATATTCAGTTCGAGAAACATTTCACTCAGCCTCTCATCCAGGTGACTAATATAGTAATACAATAGTATAGCAGTAATAGTGCAAGCTGCTAAGAGCCAAGAGGTTTGTTGTGAATTATACATCGGGGAAATCAAACAATCTCTGGCTAAGCGGATGGCACAACACAGAAGAGCAACCTTGTCTAGAAGGCTAGGTCTCCTTAGCGTATTTACACGTAAAGGCCAGTGGCCACTCTTCCAGTGCTGAGAATGAGCACATCCTACACACGGAGGCCAGGAGGCCATTTACATGAAAAGGAAATGGCCATCTCTGATCTGTGGAGGGGGCCATCTTACAGTGCTGTGGTTGTGGCCATTCCCCAACTCTCTGTGAATGGTAGTCATGACCTTTGATCAGTGGTCAAGACAGTCTGCATATTAATGATCATGAAACTGGCCTCACGTCGGGGGTGTTAGTTTCGGTCATTCTGCAAATGTACTACTTAGGAGGTTGGGGAAATCTGGAGTCAGCTGAGGCTGAGGAAGTTACTGAGGTGGGTTACGAAAAGTTTCTCCCACAAAATCAACTTTCTGGTATTTCCTTACGTGGATGATTGAGCGTGCATCAAGATGGATACAACCTTTGCTCGCTGTGGGGACAAAGCCTCCAGTCGTGTCCAAGTGGGTGGAATTGTAAGCAATAAGGAAGTTGGCAGAAGAGGGCGAGGCTCTGTGCTAAATACAGGCACTAGGAAGCTGGCTCTGGGCCATCTTGCTCTAAGTAATTACCTTAGAACCTCCTCATCCTCATCCATTATCGTATTTACTTTTTCCATTCATGACAACGTGTCTTTTTGCACGACACTGATGTTAGAGCCGTCTGCTTGCTGTTAGTCTTGTTATTACAAAGTGTATGTTTAAGCCAAAATAATCCAAAATAAAACTGCAAACATAATCAGATGATGTTTAATTTGGCATTGAAACCAGTTTAAAAACAAACCAGGACAAGGTTTATGGAAACGACGACACATCGATGTTGGCTTGCTTGACTGACACTTTATCTAATAAACAATTTTAAAAACCTATTTTTATTCCTGCTCATCACTTAAACGTGTGGTGACTACTGTTAGCTTTCTCTCTTTTTGCTTCTGTCGTGCCCTCATTTTCTTTCCACTCAACATAGAAAAGATACAAAATGAACATAATATTTCTGATGAAGTACAGGTAGTTGACCGCTTCTGTCAAAGACCATAATTTAAGGCTAGGTCTTGGATTCAATTCAATTCAATTCAATTTTATTTATATAGCGCCAAATCACAACAAAAGTGGCCTCAAGGCGCTTCATAATTATACTCAGAGAAGACAGCACAACTAGGACTCATCTACCTTCAAATGGCTTATGTTTCTGTTTTTCTGCAAGAGCTAAGTTGCGTGATGACCCAGTGCGCTTGTATAAATCACAGAACAGTTAGAAATGTTTCTGCACAAATGCCCACTGCCATATTCTCCTGGGAAGGCTCCTCCCTCACCATTTGTTCCCGGAACTTTACTGTTTTTTTTTCCCCATGTCTCCATCACTTTACTGATCAACTGGTTTTCCAGTTAGACATCGATGTTCTTGTACATGGATTTGATTGAACATAATGGATAAAGTGCTCAGAAACCCACTGGGAGCAGTCTTCCGTGCTTCCCAGCAATTTCAGATCACTTTGCTCAAAACCCTCTAATCCATTGTCTTCTTTCTCCCCCCCCACATTCAATTATCTAATTTCCCGCTCAGATATCTGTTCGGCTTCCCCACCGTGTCTTCCCTTCTTGACCTCTTAGTACTTACACTGCTCATCTATCTAGTGGAGGTCAGCCAATCATTTAGCCCGTCTTCCAGTCAAAGTTATATATATATATTGAGCCGGCCGATACAAAGCCTTTTTTAAAAATTCACTTCAAGCAGCCATTTAACATTTTATGTCGGCTACCTGCCAACTGGCCTGTCAGAGCTAGACTGTAATTCATTTTTGTTCTTTGGAATTGGGGCATGGTGAGTGTGTAGGCTCATAACCTGCCCTGAGCTGTCTTTAACAGTGTGAAAAGTCCGCACACACATGCATATGCTTTGGGTTTTTTAGACATTTATTAAGAACAAACTGGTGTCTGTTACAGCCATGATTCGATAATTAAGTAAAAACATGTTGTTCACGGTTGCTTTTTTGCTTTTACTTCATGAAACTTTCCTGATGTCATATTTTAACATGACAGCATTTGCACTTTGAAGCTTTCATCAGTTATCTTTACTTACTTTAGCTTCACCTCAGTATATCTGGCTTGATTTATTTACTTTTTTAAATTTTAAAATGTGTTTATTACAAAAAGCTTAAGCCTGTCTTCACTGATTTACTTGCAAGTGTAACTTTTAAAAAAGTGGAGTTTGTTTGTGTCCACTTTGTGCAGAGTGTGTGCATCGTATCCCGTGGATCGCTCCAGAGTGTGTGAGGAATGCTTCGTCACTGGGTGTCGCAGCTGACAAATGGGGATTCGGTACCACTCTGTGGGAGATCTGCTATGATGGCGAGGTTCCACTCAAAGACAAGAAGCTCACAGAGGTAAAGAGCACACACAAGCACTGATGATAATCCAACCAAGTGTCCCTCGTCTTCTTTCTGTTCTTTTTAACCATCTCTGTCCATCCGTATCAACAGGTCAGTTTTCATGCAGCACCTTGTTCATACGTGTTTTCATGTCTGTTCTGAGCAGAAGGAGAGATTTTATGAAACAGAGTGCCAACTGGCCACCCCGGACTGCACAGAGCTAGCTGAACTCATGACCCACTGCATGAACTATGACCCCAAGAAGAGACCTTTCTTCAGGGCTATTGTCAGAGAGATGGATCAGCTCATAGAAAAAAGTATGTCTGAGTATGTCTGCACGTCATATAAAAACAGTTTTTGCACTTAATAAAGAGGCTGCACATACGAAACCTGAGCAGCATTAGATTTCAGTCATCGTATTGCTACTGTGTCCAGCTTTTATTCTTTCTAGATGCTCGAAGTTGAAAAATGTCCAATTTAAGCCATTAACACTGCATAAGACTACAAAAGAAGTAAAGTACAAGTTTAAACATTGTGATCTTTTTTGGGTTTGTTTGTTTTATTTTTTAAATATCAGTATGTTACCTGAATATGAAGCATGCTTTGTATCTCATGGAGTATCAGGCTGTGAACAGAGTTGTTTACACTACTCAGATGTTCTTGAGGAAGTTCACTGAGTGCATTGTCAGAGATCAGCCCCTCAAATGGGCCCCATGGCAGCATATTAGACTCTCTTCTTCCACCTGCTGGCTAGAATTGGATACTGCAACCCATTTTACTCAAGCCAGTTTTATCATATAATGAAACCCTAAAGGACAAACTTATTTCAAGCATAACACTACTATAGTTCTCACTGTTTGTGAGTATTTGAATTTTTTGTTAGAATTAGGTAAATATTCAAAATGATGACACCTAACAGGTTTTGCCTGAGTGATACATTGTCCTGCCAGAAGTAGCCATTTATGTGGAAACATGAGCAAACAGGTAATTACATAACCACACCAAGTTCTAGTGAAAACGTCGACCACAATAGACTTCCTATGACGCAAGCGTGCATGTGCTGTGGGAGAGACGTGCTGTACCCTAGTGTGCCTAATGAATATGCCTCTTCTTATTCTTTCAGACCCTTCTATCAAACCCCAGCCAACACCAGATGTTGACCCAACCATGTTTGAAAAGAGATTTCTCAGGAAGATCAGAGATCTGGGAGAGGTACAGTGCTGCTGTGTCTATCTTCATTCGTGTTGAGCCAATCATAGGATTCATTTTGTTAGCAATTAGACTGACGCACAAAAAACCTGGCCACTCAGCTGACATGAACAAATGGTTTCATTAAATATAATTTAAGTCTATTTTGTCCAGTGGGTGTAAGCTTACAGATATATCTATCTATCTATCTATCTATCTATCTATCTATATATATATATATATATATATATATATATATATATATATATATATATATATATATATATATATATATATATATATATCTCTATCTCTATCTATCTATATCTATCTATCTATATCTATATCTATCTATCTATATATATATCTATCTATCTATATATATCTATATATATATATATATATATATATATATATATATATATATATATATATATATATATATATATATATATATATATATATATATATATATATATATATATATATATATATATATATATATACATACATATATATATATATATATATATATATATATATATATATATATATATATATATATATATATATATATATATATATATATATATATATATATATATATATATATATAGATATATATATATATATATATATATATATATATATATATATAGATATACATATACATATATACATAGATATATATATATATATATATATCTATATATATCTATATATATATACAAACATACATATATATATTGCAGTAGCCCCTCTCTTTAGGGGTCACCACAGCAGATCATCTGCCTTCATCTATCCCTAGGACCTTCACAGCTTCTCTGTGATCTGAGCATAACAGAACTAGACAAACTAAACGAGCCAATGGATGAAGCCTCCCATGTAGTTGTTCATTTGCTGTTCAGTACTTAAAATTTGGTTCATGTTTCTCATGCAGGGTCACTTTGGTAAGGTGGAGCTATGCCGCTATGACCCTAGGGGGGACCGAACGGGCGAGCTGGTGGCTGTGAAGTCGCTGAAGCCTGAGAACCGAGAAGAGCAGAGCAACAACCTCTCCAGAGAGATCGACATCCTGAAGGATCTCTACCATGAAAACATAGTCAAATATAAGGGCATTTCCCAAGAAGAAGGTATTCTGTCCACTGCACGATGATGATGAAGATTTAGAATGTGTTTTTAAAGTTATGACTTTGTGAAGTGTTTGAGAGAGAAACTGACATAACCGAATATTAGAAGTTAACTTTTAGTTTGACTCTATAAATTGAGCGAGGACATACTTGTTGTTGAAGACCATAAATAGATTCTGGAATAAACCTTCAGACCAGCAACGAGTGTTTCAGTTTTTCAAAGATCAGAATAAATAAATATAATTTCATGTATACACAAAGTCTGACTGCATGTTTTTATGAATCTATAGGTGGTCAGGCTATTAAGCTGATCATGGAGTATCTTCCACTGGGCAGCTTGAAGGAGTATCTGCCCAGAAACAGAGCCAGGATTAGCATCCCCACCTTGCTCAGCTACTCTGTGCAGATATGCAAGGTAATGCACCTTCTCTTCAGTTCCTTCATTTCCTTTTGGTCACTCTGAACCTGATCAAACGTGACACTGTGTTTAATTCATTTTAGGGAATGGACTATTTGGGATCTCAAAATTACATCCACCGTGACCTGGCTGCCCGAAACGTGCTGATGGAGAACGAGACGACTGTGAAGATTGGAGACTTTGGCCTCACGAAGAGCATCAAGGATAACGAAGGTTATTACACAGTCAAGGACGAGAATGACAGCCCTGTTTTCTGGTAAGTCAAGTGGACAACAAAGAGATAAAAGCTGAAAACCAGTGTGTGTGTGGTGGGGACGGGGTGTCAGAAGGTAAATGAAATGGATTGGTAGGATTAATATAAAAAAGGCATATAAGGGCTTTTCTTTCTAGCAATATATTGACTCTGGTGTCAGCCGGCAGATAATTAAGCCTCAAGGATGTGTTTGCACTAAAATGATAGGAAAATGCACACTATGTCAGTCCAAGTTCTTTTATTCTATGAGGACATTAATCTCTTTAAAGCAGCTTTAATTATGTTTTTTTAAACTAAGATAACAAATAACAAGGAAACAGTGTTTAATAATGGTGAACTATTACTGGCCCATTGTACCTTCTGTTCTCCAACTCACACACACGTCACCAAAAGTGACGTCACATCCGTTGGCACAAGCCGTGCTTTGGTGCTGTTTGGGCTGGGTGTGTGCACCTCTCAGGTTTTGTAACCTTGTGACAGTTCCACAGCGACACAAGTGTAATATTTAGCTCTGCTGTTAACATACAGTTGAGGACACTATATGTTGCTCAGTAACCTCTCAGTATAGTGGGAGCGTGAAGAAGGAACTGTCACAGTGACTGAGCCTTTATGCTTTTTGTGTTTCAGGTATGCTCCAGAGTGTCTGACTCTCTGTAAGTTTTACCTTGCTTCAGATGTTTGGTCCTTTGGGGTGACGATGTATGAACTCCTCACTTACTGCGACTCTGCCAAGAGCCCGATGACGGTAAGTGTGCAGCACTTTCTTACTAATATTTCCTATCTGCGATTCTGCATTAAGTACATGTACTGTGCCAGTCGTGTAAAGTAAATGGCAAACACATATTTGTATGTAGCAGATGGTGTTGGTCTTTGGCCAGAGTGGCAGATGATAGACTCCACCGTGAGCTTTCCAAAGTAGCTCGAGCCAATGCTAAGAGCTCATTTTATCATTAACATCTTTTTACATCAGGCTTTTTGCTGCTTCCAGAAGCACTAATAAACCTGCACAAATTAGAAAGATTGAAGAATTATGGAAGCTAGAAAATAAAAGCCATTAAACCTGCAACACAGAGTGTGTGTGTTCAGCACTGCTATGACTAAAGTTGTATTTCCATGGCCCACATCTAAATAAAAGTAGAGAAAGCTCAGCGTGTAGCATATTTTCCATTTGTAACCTCCCCTTGCCCTTACCCTCACAGTGCTTCCTTGAAATGATTGGTAAAACTCATGGTCAGATGACTATCATCCGATTGGTGAAGGTGTTGCAAGAAGGAAAGAGGCTGCCATGTCCTAAGGACTGTCCTGACTCTGTAAGTATTACCAGCAGTAATGACTTGGCTTTTTGTTTTTTTTTTGTTTTTTACACAAATTCAAATACAGCATATTGAAAGAAAAACAACAGCAACAGTAGGCTTCAAGAGAAGGTAAATATGGGCCTCTTAATGTGTGATGCATTGTATTCATTCATTGTGAGTTTTTACCTTAAATAGTTGACATTCATCTTTGCATTGCTGGGTACAAAAATGAGACGTTCTCACTTGTAATCCAGTAATTTCTTACTGCAATCACCAGTTTTTCACTCACAAACTGGGTTCCTTTCATAACGTCGCTCTTTAAAGAAGAACCGTTAACCACTGATGCTGGTTTTAGATATCTTTTTCAGACATTTCTACAGAAACTGCTGATGTCGGTTTCTGTAGAAATGTCTGATTTACATGAGATGTGGATTGACTTCCTGAAATATTGCTAATAATAGCAGTATCCTCACTGTGCTTTTATGGCATACTTCAGTAAAGGGACACTCATTTCTTTCCTGACCTATTTAAGCAGAACTAAATAGGGAACGGTTTTAATGTAATCTTTGGTTTTATGTTAAATGAAAATGATTCAGTGAGTTTTAACATGCAGTCAGGTCACGCTGAGGTTTCAGGCATTTAAGCATCCCTCCAAGGAAAACTGACAGCATCAGATGTAAAAGTGTAGCGAGTCAGAGCTGCTGCAGTTTTGTTAGAGTTTTAATTTTTAACGAAACTTCTTTTGATTGCTGTTTCTTTTTCCCTGACAGGTGTATGAGCTGATGCGAAGATGCTGGGAGCAGTCACCCGAGAGGAGGATCACCTTCAAGCGCCTGATCGAGGAGCTCACCACCGCTCAACAGCTCGCCCAACAGCAGCAGCAGCAGCAACAAAACAGCCAACCAACTTTCTGAGGCGCTTGCAGTGAAGCGGACTTTGCTTGCCAGTCTGGATGCAAATGGAGATCCTGACCCCTGCCCCTCCTTCAGATCAGCATCTGCTCGCGCAGCTTTATTGTAAAGTCCGCTCCTTCATACTCACGTTTAAACTTTTAACTACCATGGCATAGTCAGCTATATTTTTTAACGTTTTTATTTCACATTTATTCAGATTTTCTGTTTTCAGTTAAGCGTATTAGAAAAATATTTTAGCCTTATTCTATACTACATGACCTGATCGCTTACTTCCAGCTGTCTTGAATATTATAAACAATTTGCACTGTATTGTGGCCCAAAGACCTTCGAATTATGCAGGACTCTTGATGATGGACAATGGAAAGATAAAAAAAAAAAGCCAAGGAAGGGACTCTTTTTTTGCCTGCATATAATGGTTACATCACAGCCTTATTTGGGATGGCTAGCTGGCAAAATCACGCTAGAGAAGCTTGCATGGATGGATGGATGGGATAAAGAAGATGGAACATAACCACAGATATCCAAGCTGTGGCTTCAGAGTTTTGTGCCACTGCTGTTTTGTTTCATGGACTCCTCTTTTTGGGAGAAACTTGCCAGATTTGAGCCTAGGAATTATGTGTGATAAACATCTGGATTAGCTGTTCGTGATGTGCACATGCAGTCACAGAGAAGTGGCATGTCATTAGAGCCAGTAGTCATTCAACATTTTTCCTTCCACCCCACTGTCATGACTGTTTTACAGATTAAATACTTGCACGGTTAAAAACCATCAGTTCTTACTTGTAATTTCCACGTTTTTTTCCTGATTAACAAGAAAATTAAAATCTTTTGAGCGTTTTGGCAATTTTGTGGACCATTTGAAAAAATGCAAGCACTGCGTTTGCACAAGAACTGAAAATCTGTTATTTTTTGTGTTCTTTCGATGTAATGGATGGATCTGTTATAGCTTAACAGTCGAATGTTGTTTGTGAGTACAATACTTGCGAGAGGCACTTGAGGGCAGTACAGTTTTACTTTTACTTTTCTCTGCTGTTATGGGGCTTTTAGTCAGAACCACAAATACTGTATATCAAATATATAGATTCATTTTTTGAAGTAGAGCCAATTCTCACTGCTGCGGATTGTCTGTGAGGGACGTTTAGATGATGTAACAATAGGAAAAGTGGTGATTTTATACATCGTGTGCAAGCCTTTTCTCCCCCCAATTTGCTAAAAAAGTATAATTTCTCCAACAGTCATATCGTCTGTGCATTTTACAGTGTATATGTGCATTTATCCATGTGTATGTTGTAACATTTGAGCAGAGGGCTTTAGATATGCAGCAAGAAACTTTACGCTCAGTCATGTATGTCAACCCCAGAAACAGTAGAGTCTACATAAAGGCGACAACAACAGGAGAGGGATGTGCTTCAGCCCACATTTTATTTAGGAATGTAAAAGACAATTCCTTCTGCTCTAAATAAGACAAAAGAAATATATATTTTTCAAAAAAAAAAGATGTAAGTATGACTTATGGAATTTAAAATTATCCATAAATACACCATGAAAAAAATAAATAAAATCAATGTTTGTGTCGTGTTTTGTCTGTTAGTCCAAATTCAGTATCATCACCTTCTGAAAACAGTTGGTTCTGTACATTACAGTTTGCAAGTAGGCATGCTAAGATTGCTCTAGAAAGACCTTATTCACAGTAAAACAATATCAATGTAAGTGTGATATAAAACTTTTGCAAAATCTACTGTATATTTCAGGTCAGAAAAAAAAAAACACAAAATAAACTCCACATACTTAAAAAGCAGAAGCTGTTTACAAAGCAATAAGCAACAGCAAATCCTAGATTCATCTACAGCCATTAAAATGTGTTAGAAAAAAACCCTCAGAAATACTTGAGTATTGCAAAGCTTTGTGATCAACACACGCACGCAGTCATTCACTATTGCAAAGTCCAGCATCAACGCTGGTCTTGTGTAATACGCAGGATACATATTGAGTACAGTGGCATTGCACTGATGCTGAGAGGGAGCTCAGTTTACACAAGAACAGAAAGAAGAAAGAAAATTGTGGATTTGGCTGTGTTTGTGCAAATTCTACAAACAAATAAATCACAATTCAACTAAACTGCACAAGACACAACATTTTCTCTTCTAATGGAAACGGAGCTCTCAGACAATCAGCCCGACTGTTTTTTCATGTCATTTATATAGCTCCAGTCTATTAACAACTCATTTGTTTTTTCTGTTAAAGTTGCATTTGCACATAGTTTATCCAGAGCTCTAAAGTCTAAAAATCAACCACGCAACACAAGACTGGAGAGCATCCTTCAGTTCGTGTGTACAATCGTCAGGAGGCCGTCACATGTAGCTGGTGGTACAGAGAGGCACAGAAAATAAAGAAACTGCCCTTTATCTTACCAATCTAACCCATATAACAATACCCGATAACAAAAACAAAGGAACTGGAACTCAACATTAGTGAAAGCCATAAAAATTGGTATTTGTACTGTGAATATTGGGAGGAAGATTATAATATTGCAACACAGGTTCTTTTTTTTTTTTTTAACAACATAGAGAAAAGAGAAGTGACACCAGTGAATCTTGACCTGTAGCTTGTGATGGGAGGCAAATGACAAAGTCAAAAATGTTGAGTTATTACACTGCACCAAGCGTTTAAATGCACAAATTAAAAACTCTCCAGAATGCAAAGGTTTGGTTTAGGCACAGTGAAACCAAAAACCTGTAATTCTCTCCCAAAATCCTACTGGACAGCACAAATGATTAACTATCAGCAATGTGCCTTTTGTCCTGTTTTCCTCATAGTCTTCCTGTTAAAGGGGAGTTTTTCCTTCCCACTCTTGCTCATATGGGGTCATGTGATTGTTGTAGGGTCTTTACCTTAATATAAAGCACTATTTATATGAATAAAAGTGAATTGAACTGAGCCAGCACCACAGCACCCCCTGGTGTATGTATTTACAGACGCTATGCATTAACTGCAGTGTATCATTTTCAGCTGTGTTAAACTGCCAGTCAGACATGTCACAGTTTCTACTTTCTGTTTGAAGGCTGAAGGCTGGTGACCCGTTCCCCCCGCCCTCTCACGAACTAAAGGTGCGTTCAGGTGCCTCTTGTCAATGTAGAAATCATTTTAAAACTTATAAGGGCCAACCAACCAATCTCCGTGTAAAACCCAGATGGGATAAACACACTTCCCAGCTACTGTAAGCCCTCGTTTTTATCCGACAGCACATTCAGTTCTGCTTTCGCCAGTTGGCGTGATAATATAGGCCAAACAGTCCCAACACATGCCTTCTCAAATAAAACCGTCACTACAACCAGGTCCAGGATTGCAAGGATCTTTTAAAATCATTCTTTGAAGCTAATGGGATTGCAATGGAATGGATGACAATAATAGAAACACACAGTCTTATCCTTTAAAATGTACCTGGTACTAATTTAGTTGGATTGTCCTGCATAAAGCTGCATTTGAAAATGTTCTGAGTAATCAGTCATGTCCAAGCCACGTCTCTGGGTCCACAGTTAAAGCTGCTGTAGAACCTTTCTCGGAGCACATGAATGTTTTTCTGAGTTTGTTGAGGAGGCTGGATGATTCACTCTAACACGCCTAATTATATGAATGTCTTATGTCTTCATTGAGATTCTGCTCTAAACAGAAGAACTGCGCCAGAGCGAAGTGGGAAAATGGTGTTTCAGAGTCCATCTAATACTCATATTCTACCAAATGAGAGGAGACATTTTCCAGTGTGCTGGAGTATGAGTATGTGTGTGTGTGTGACAGCTCTACAGGTACATGCAACATGCAGGAGTCTGGCAGACAGAAACACTTCACTGAGCAAGCAGACAGAATTTTAAAAAAAGAAAAAGATATTCCTGCAGGCTGAGTAGCTGAAGGCAGCTGGAGTTGTTTATCCATCGCTCTCTTTCTTTCAGCCCGTCTCTCCTTACTCCCATTAGCTGTCAGAAGCCCATTTTCAGAGAGCTTCAGTCCCATAAGCGCGTACACAGCACCAGCTAAAGTCACCCCCCTGGCTCAACTCATAATGTGCAAATTCAGTAACGTTAAGAGAGCTTCGAAACAAAGGAGGTATTTACTGAAGGGGTGACAAATGGAAGTTTGGAAGCTGTGGCAAACACAGTTTAACGATGCATATTTGCTATTGGTAGACGCGCAATGTTCATGATCAAAGCAGAAGTGAAGGAAGAGCTTAAAAAATAACACTGGGCTTGAAGTGAGGATGGTGTAGCTGTTTCTCTAGCAGCCCCAAAGGACAAAGCAGACAGAGAGGAAAAAGAGAAAAAGCCTAAATCTAGACATCCCAAAACAAACAGGTGAAGCGCTACAAAAACAGACACCAGCACACAGGATGGACTCTTTGACCTGCGCAGACAAGTGAAGACAGGGAAGAGGAACAACTGTACACTGTATATTAAGCAAACAAAAATGGATGCTGTTTTGTGGGATAATTTTCACAGTTTAGTGAAGCCACAATGGTTTGAAACGTGAGTGCACTGCATGACCACACGGCAGCAAGTCAGTTACAAAGTCAGTACTGAAATCATATCCTGCTTTTTCATTTCACTACAAGAGAATCACATTTTACTAAAATACACACGTTGAAGACGACCTGAAACAAGACAGTGAGACCTCGAGAGCAAAAAGTAGGATCGTTTTCTTAGACCAGACGAGTCGCCCCCTACTGGCCATGAAGATTTTAAAAAATGCAGGTTGACTTTTCACAGGCCCATCTTTTATTTACAGTTTATGAGCCTGATGGGCCTTGTAGCACTGCTGCTTATTAGTGCCCTTAAAAGATCCTGGGACTGTAACAATTTCTCTTTTAACCTTTGGGTTTTTGCATGTTTAATTTCATTGTTGTGCTTTCCCTCTCTTATGTGCTTAGTCTATAGGGGCCTCTGCACACTTCTCTTAGATGCAAATGTAATCAATAACTGAAAAAAACTTCTTGCAGAACACGTTTGCTCTGTTTATCCCAAGTGGCTGACGAATAACAGCTTGAATAGTGGAAGGACAAGGTCTGTGTGAACTGGGCAGAGAAGGACAGCGGGGCGCGTTAGCTCAACAATGCCACCTGTTTAATGTTACACCAGCTAACATCGCTAACGCTGAAATATGAGAAGAAGAATAGAATTACTGCCAAGTCTTAATAAACCAGTACATTCAAACAATGGCACTACACTGAATCTCATTTCTTTACTTAGCTCACTGGGGGCTGAGTTCCAAACTATTCAGACAATTCTTTCCTGACTTTGAATACATTTTCTGGGAAGTTTTATAAATGAATAAAAATGTTTTAAAAAGAGCAAAGGTACTTCTGTGATAGAAAACAAGGTCTAAAAGATCCAAGCTTGATGAAATCGAAAGGATTTAGTCCACAGTTTTCAAACGTTCTGCAATATTGTACATAGTAACAACACTACGCAGACAAAAAACAACTGATGAAAAACCACTAAAATAATTCAGGCGTCACTGACTTTAGTAAGAGGATCCAGACTGGACAGTTAGGAAGACAGACAGACAGATAGGCAGGCAGGCAGGCAGGAAAGCAGAAAAGCAAACAGTGCATTTTAAAGTCTGCTGCCTCAGCTGTTCATCTACACAAACAGAGGCCCTGCTCATAACACACACACAGAGGCTGACACAGACGGGCGCTTCTAACTTAAAAGAGGTGGAGGTGAGAGCTGTCACCTGACAGAAAAAGAAGAAGAGCAGAGCTGGAGTCCAGCTTTTATTTTTATTTTAAAGCACTCGGTGCTGGGAAGCAAATCAAACTGTGGCCCCGAGACAGGCCGCACAGCCAACTAGTCCAGACGACCACATCGCCATAAAATCTACTGAAGCAGTTTGAGCTGATTCACAGGAGACTCGAGCAAAGCACAGTACAGCAGGGGGGAAAGTAATCTATTAAAAGAAGTGCTTGAGAGGGTCACGTGGAAGTTGATTGACTGTTGACACAGACTTCATGGGCCAAACGAGGTTCACTCTCCTTAATTTCTAACAAAGGAGCCATCTAAGAGAACAGCTCAGCAGATATTGAACTTATCTAATGTGCAAATTCATATTGCTGCTGTGCTTTTAAATTTACAGGTATGTAACGGGAAGGTACTGGGACAGACATATGCTGTGACAATGCTCACATGATTTTAATTACTATACTCCTCCACCTCTGTGCCACGCAGCTCTCCAGGTATGCACCTTTTGTTTCCCAGAACCGGCCAATCAGGGTGGTGTTTTTAAGTCTGTGGCTGAAGCCCAGTGTAAGCTGTGAATCATGCAAAGCTACTCTAGAGTCCAACAAGATCAACAATGTGGAGGTATGAGCAGAATAAGTGCACTTTAATCATTTGGATGTGCATGTGTTTTGAGTCTCAGCTTTAGTTACAAGATTTCTGCCTGGTGACTTTTCAGTTTGTGCAGGGATATAAAGCTGCTGCTGTATTCAGGGTTGTACCCATGTTCTCAAAATGAACTTCAAAGAGAGATTTAGGGGAATGTTTCAGCCCATCTTAAAGTTTCATAGCCTTTAAATGGCTAATAAAATAATAAAGATAAGACAAGAGGCGTTCCGATAAAATGGGGTGGAGCTGTGAGATGGGGAAGTTGTGCGACAGTTTTCACTGGCTTCACTGTAATCTGAAGACCTGCGACATCACGGAGCATGTGAGAGTCCAATTTATTGCAAACCAGCAGAAAAAGACGGAACGGAAAACAGGAAGGTGAGCATGTCTGTTTATTGCCCACAATTTACTGTTTTTTTTTCCATTTTAAGAACAATCCTGACATTCAGCACACCCGTCACACCGGCGGCAGCAAACTCGCACCAGATTATCTGGACTAAACGAGCGTGTGAACATTATCTGATATCACCAGTCACTGGTGTTCACACCAGTTGGGAGCATGTGTTTTTCAGTGTGGTTGCCATAACAACATATGTATTTTTCTGCACGGGATATTAAAAAAAATTGATTTTGAGCAGAACGTGAAGACAGACAGGAAGGAGGAGGAAAGTTTCACTTGGCGCTGCGTGAACGGCAAAATTGTTGACACTGCAAACTTCTGCACAAGTTCTACATTCAACCTTCCAGCAGGAGAAGCAGGAACCTTAGTTATTGCCAGTTTGTTAGACACAGAGGACCGCATGCACAAACCTAAAATCCAAACCATTATGAAGAAAAAAACGTAAGCCCTCTCCTCTGTAATGAACATTGCACACATTGCCTGGATACTGTCTGTGCCACAAATATCTCACCGGCAGAAAAATGCACATAAAAGTGGACCTATTATGGTTTTCTTCATAAGAACACATTTTCAAATAATGAGGTATTTTGTTTTTGAGGACCAATCAGAATAAAGTCGACCTAAAGAGGGGGCGTGGTCTTTTTCAGTAAGGGGATGAAGCCCAGTGTAAGCCTGTAAATCATGCAAAGCTACTCTAGCAGAGTCCAAGATTGTCAATGGTGGTAATGAGCAGAATAGGTCCACTTTGATAATTTACCCCCAAACACACACATAAAAAAGACCCTCCCTACAAGCATGAAATTAAAGTGCAGAAACTCACATGCAAAGCAGCATGTTAGTAGCATCTTGTGTGCAAAAAAAGAAAAATAAAAAAGCGCTGAAAATTGTACAGACCATCTTATACAGCATACTATCTTACTGTTTTATTATAACAGCGACTTATGCAATATGCACACCATGCAAATGTATCCAAAATGACTTTCAAATGTCACTGCCAGTTAAATCTCTCAGTAATGACTAAATGCTTTTGTTTTTGGCTAAAAACAAACCGCTTATATTGTTTTTTTAAGGTGGCCCTGAAGCTGTTTCACCACCGCCAGCCATCAGTTGATCATTTCATCCAGCTAAGTTTTGCTCCTCACGAGAGAAGCAACAGCACGTTTTTTATAGCGATTTGAGTAAAACTTTATTCGCAAAAGCAAACACACTCGAAACCTGCTTTGATTACTAAATTATTTGAATTGCCTCGGAATATTATTATATTACAAATATATAACAGTATAGGTATAAACAAAACAAATCAGACACTAAAGGTTTTACCTTCATTCATGTTGTACAACAGGCTCGCAGAGGAGCTCAGAAACATCCATTGTATGTGATATTGTCTGTTACACATGGCTTTATATATTCTGTATTACACTGCAGTATTTACACCAGCCTTTTATTATCCATCCAGTCATTGTAAGAAAAGTCCATTCATTGAGGGAAGCTTTAGTAATTAAATTAAGGGCTTTGATTGGTTTAGGCCCTTTTTTTCCTGATGTGCTCCCAAACCTTGGGATTGAAATGGCTGACATTTCCTACAGATACAGCAAAGCGGCACACACACACGTGCATAAATACGCACACACACGTACTCTAATTCTCAGCGGGGGGAGGGGGGGTTTAAAGAGAAACCTGGTCTAATAAAAAGAAAAGAGAAAAAAGAGGGAAGCGAGAACAAACAGATGTCAGACTGGCTGACAAATCAAAGGGCGAGTGTGCGACATCAGACACGTTCAGTCTTTTGAAAAAAAAAAGGGAGACTGGGATGGGGAGGGGGGGGGGA
Organism: Oreochromis aureus; assembly: GCF_013358895.1. NCBI lineage: Eukaryota > Metazoa > Chordata > Actinopteri > Cichliformes > Cichlidae > Oreochromis > Oreochromis aureus. The sequence goes on along the minus strand of NC_052958.1, from coordinate 34,688,872 downwards.
GAGATAGCTGGCTGCATGGCCAGTCCTAAGACAGTTTCAGAGGCAGACGGCGGGCCGCCCTGCTTGCAAATACAAAAGCAGCTTGTACGTACAGATGCAATATACTTCAATTTACATGATATATTAGAAAAATTGTACAAGATAATAGTAGTTAAGTACAGTTAACACACTGACTGTGAAACAACAGCTTAAGTTAAAGAGTTAAGGCTTGAACAGGACAAAAATAACACTGTGTGTATATATATGTGTGTGTGTGTGTGTGCGTGCGTGTGTGTGTACATACGTGCCAAGATCAAAGAGCACTATGGCTTCATTTCACTCGAGCCATCTGCAAACCTAAATCTTCCAAACTCAACACTGACTTTTGTAGGATTGCAAAATGGCAGCCACAGAAAGGCCACTAGAGGGAGCTGTGACATCCAGCTGTTTGCGCCTCCCTCCCCTAAGCTTTTAGGCTTCAAGGTGGTTCGGTTCAAACTAGAGCCTCTTCCTCTTAAAGTAGTCAGCGTACTGCCCTCCCAGGCCTTGTGAGTGCTGCCCGATGTAGGCCCCATCTGATGCCGTCACTTCCTGGACTGCCAGCTGAGGATACTCCCTCTTATGGCCCCTCGTCTGGTTCTGATGGGTTAGAAACAAGAAGAGAAGGGGAGGCAGAGGTGAGGAGGGATTATGGACGTTTGACCTGGACGTGTATGAAAAAGTTGGAAAGTCACCGATAAAAACCTTATATTTCATTTTCAAATACAAAGGAAATCTTTTTTTATTATCATGAAAGGCTTTATTGTTTATCCCAGGAATATTACTCTTGGTTTCAGACCATTTTACCAAAATAATATTGTCACAACTGCCACTTCAAAGAGACACGCTGAAAATTTTGTTTTTATTCATTTCATTCATCTCGGGACTTCTTGGGTTGTCCGCTACTATAAGTTTCTGCAGTCAGTGCATTACTTGACATAAAAAAAACAAGTCACTAAACATTTTGTTTTCTGCATCTTACTGAAACAAGTGCAGCCATGCTAATGATCTGCAGGAGACTAACCCTAAATTACTGAAATGATCAACTAACATAGGTTGGTGACAAAGAAGCGTACAGGTTTGTGCAATTTTGACGAATAAGCAAAAATCCTGAGTTTGCATGCATTCGTGTGTAGTAGCGTAGAGGTCTTTGCCTCTGTGAGACAGAGCTGGAGGCTGGCTGCACAAACAAATGTAAATCTTTGTGGAGATGAGGCTTAGCTCAGACGTCTGGCCCCGGTCTGTTTACGTCACTGTGCACTCTCTCTCGCTCTGTGAATCTCTTCCACCTCCTTGTCTCCTTGAGTGGCTTTAACGGCCTTCAACTATGCGGGGAAAAACATAAATAAAAGCTGCACTGAATGGTAGTCTACTGGTTAGACTTAAGAGAGAAAAAAGAGGAAACAAATTCTAAGCAAGCAGGCTTTATAACACTGCACTGTTGGGTTTGAAAGCAGAAACGTGTGGAGCTACTGCAGCTAATACAGACCAGCATAGACCTTCAAATGGGAACTGGTATTTAAATCAGTGGCAGCACTGACATCAATCTGTACACATCACACTGCTGCCTGGAGCTCAGCTTTATTGTTTTTAGCAACTGTTTTTGTGTTTGTTTCAGTCTAAAGTGCCTATTTCCTGTTCTTCTTTCATATTAAAAGGCCTACAAGGAAAGGAACGGATCCTAACGTTTGACCCAGTATAGCAGCTTTTAATTTGAAACATCTATGCAGGGAGCATAGAGCCACATCCCAGCAATTTCTCTGCTTTTATTGTAAATCAGTCGCACCCTCAGCAACTCTTTTTTTTTAAAGCTAACCACAGACAAATACTCCTGCAGTACAGACAATAATCTCTACACATATTTATTATACTAGCAACAATTGCCCTACTACACATAAAGGCATACAGAAAAGGTTAGCACAATATATCACTTTTCAATTTAACAGGATGAGCAGCAACCCCCTCCTCCCAGATCCCCACTGTCAACAACGAGTGCAGCGCTCTAATATCAGAAGCTGTGGAGGAAACTGGGAAGCACTTAGCTGCAATATGAAATGTTGAATTGTTGTTATTTGGCCCAAGACGAGTGTGTCATGATTTCAAAAGGAAATGAAAAGGAAGGAGAAAAAACCCCTAAAAGAATGGAGACAAAAAAATGTGTTTTGTGTCTCGTACGGGATCATGGATTGTTCTTTACTTACATAGTAATAGGTGTTCCAGTCCGCAGCAGCGGTGTGTGCGTGTGTGACAGGGTTCGGTGCGGCCGCCGATGGGTGCGGCGCCCCGAGGAAGCCGGGCATTAAGGGCAGCGTGCTGTAAGCTGGGAGCACGGCGGCGGCAGGTAGGACGGCCGGGGGAGGAGCCGCGCCATTACTGACCGCGTGCAGGGACACTCCCAGAGGCTTACACACCTCCACCTCCTACAGGAAACACAGAAACAAATGGTAGTAGCTTATTTATTGATACGATTCAAAGGTATACTCAGGACACCAAGGAAAATGGTTTCTGAAGCCGTTTTTTGTTGGCGTGTTAACATTTAGACTGACAGAATCTTATAACGTGAGAAAATAACTGACAAAAGTGTTAAGTGTTTTCATTCATGTTAGCTTTTCTGCCCTCTAGTGTCTGTTATGAGGCATATCAGTGTTTACTACAGGCAGGCTCATTCATACCGGCTTCCTGTCGCAGGGGCTTACTCTCCGGGGCAACCAGGCCAAATCAAAATACTCATGCCGACATGTACACAGCTCAATGTAACGCCTTTGTCAAATGATATGAAGGATTTCTCAGGCAGAGTTATCAAAATTTCCACCCAGAGCGAGCTCAGGAGGCCAGGGTGCAAAGCCAGCTGTGCAATAAGATCTATGACATCATCTTCTAAGAAAACATCTTACATGCAGTCGTGTTTCCATTACGTCAGAGGACATTACTTTTGCCTTACACTTATTCATCCTGGAGCCTTACTCTAACTAATTATTCCTCCAAAAAGCATTTATGATTTACCTCAAAGGGACTTTTAGTCCCCAAAAGGGAGGCGAGACCCGATTCATCACAACGTGAACCTGATCTATGTCCCCCCACGAGTAACGCACATATGCTCACATCCTCCAGCAGCAGCAGCAGCAGATAAGCCTGGATTTGGCTGCTCATTGTGTGTGGAGATGGCTGGCATCAGCTGCTGGGTGCAGAGTGATGCGTTCCCTCTAACAGGGTATCGGTGTCGCCGAGAGGTCAACCTCTCCAAATAAACATGCGGACGAACTTCATGTTAGTGCCAGCACGCGTAGATAGCTTACCCTCTGTCTGCAGGATAGGAAGCTGTTTGGATTTTTCAAGAGCTTCACTTTGTATCTGTGTGTGTGTGTGTGTGTGTGTGTGTGTGTGTGTGTGTGTGTGTGTGTGTGTGTGTGTGTGTGTGTGTGTGTGTGTGTGTGTGTGTGTGTGTGTGTGTGTGTGTGTATGGTCCCGGACAATCTAAATGAGCTTATCTTACGCTAATATGAATTATTTGTATGTTCTAACTAATTTAAGAAGACAAATGACTAACTTGTGTAAAAATGCTTATCCCTGGGACACGCTGGGTTCTTCGGCTTCGCTGATACATGCATGATAACTGAAGTGAACGGATACGGAGGCTGTGTGTGTGTGTGTGTGTGTGTGTGTGCGCGTGTGTGTGCTTGTTCGTGCGTACACTTGTGCACAGGATTTTGTTTTCACTTCTTCTCCAAGCAGCTAGTTGAGGTATAACACCTGGTCAAGGGAGCAATGTGTGTTTCAAAGAGTTTATATTGTGTGTGTTTACCTTGCTGGCGTAGCCCTGATTGGCTGTTGCAGGCTGGGAGTAGTATTGAGTGACTGCCTGCATGTAGGAACTGTAATCTCCATAGGTGGACACAGTTGGAGTCTAGAAAACAAGATTTCACATCCATTGTAGTTTTGTTGTGGTTTTTTTTGCACTGCTCAAAAAATTAAAGGAACACTTTAATTTTTAAAGGAACAAATTAGATCTCATAGGGGAAAAAAATCATGCTGGATATTCATACCGAATTTGGACTGGGTAACATGTTAGGAATAAAAGGATGTTACATTGTTTGATGCAAATGAAAATGTTAAACCTACAGAGGGCTGAATTCAAAACAAACAAAAATTTTTTTTTACAAAGTGGCAGCCAGTACTGCCCCTCCTACGTCGCCTTGTTCTCAAACTTGACCTCTGACCTTGACGTTGAGGTTGACGTCACTGAGACTGGAATTCATCCAAGATTTTAAGTAGATGCACCTATGGTAGCAAATTGAAACTCCTAAGTCGCCCTGTTCTCGAGTTAACACATTCACAGACTTAGGTTGTCCGTGTTAAGGGCCTTGTATAGCCCCGTCTCTGGAATCTCTTTCATGTTCTTGAGACTGTGCGCTGGGAGACACAGAGAAAACCTTCTGGCCATATACCATCCAGGAGAAGTTGGATTACCTGTGCAACCTCTGCAGGGTCCAGCTATCACCTCACGCTAACAGTAGCGACACTGACTCTAGCCAAATACAAAACTAGTGGCAAAAAGTCAGAAATGATGAGGAGGGAAAGACTGTGAGTGACCTCCAGCTGTAAAACCATTCCTGTTTTGAGGGTTGTCTCATTGTTGCCCCTCCAGTGGACCTGTTGTTAATTTCATTAACACTAAAGCAGCTGAAACTGGTTAACAACCCCCTCTGCTACTTTACTGACCAGATCAATATTCAGAGGTTTAACTGACCTGATGCTACACTCTGATTAAAAAGTGTTCCTTTCATTTTATTTTTTTTTAGCTCTGTAGCTCCTTTGTTAGTTGCACAATATTTTAAGTTGCTTGCACAAAGAGCACATTTACAGCAAACTCAAGTGGACAGGACTCTGACGCGAGGATGGAGAAATGAAGGAAATACATTTACATGGAAATACATGGATCATTTCTGGTGAAACAAAAAACAACACTTGGCACAAATCCCACACGGTCACAAACAGGTGTGTGTTTGCCACCTGAGTGTGCTCCTTGCTGTAGTCTGCGGCCGTGCTGTCCTGTGGCGCGGCAGTGCTGTAGCTGTGGGCTTGTGCCGCCTGATAGTGCTGGTACCACTGCTGCATGGCCTCCTACGACACACACACATTACCAAGCATCAGGTGAACAGTGCTTTCTTGTCTTTGCGTGATTGTTTTGTTTTTTTTTTCTTTGCCACCTTTTAATTTTTTTATGCGTCTCCCCCTTTGTCATTCATTAAGTATTGTTCCTGCTCTCCAGCGTTTCGCTCCTCTGTCTTTGTCTTTCCAGACAAATTAAACCGACCGTTTTATTGGTTATCTAATCATGACTCATTTGTTTGGATGAGTAGAGTGTAATTAACATTTCAAATGGGGTTTGGTACTTGCTGCGAGCATCAGATATGTCACCTACTGCTGGAGGAGGAAGAAGCGCAAAAAGAAAGAGAAAGAAAGATGACAAACAAGCAGTAGAAGGGCTTTGGGACTTGTTCTGAGTGGAGTGTTAGGCGTGAGGAGGAGAGCAGGGACAGATGGAGACACGCAGTGCTCACTGCCAAATCCACTCTCATTCTGTCTGTCCAAATATCCATACCCATTCCCATCTCTTCCACCACCCTGCCTCCCCTAGTTACAGCTCAGCCTGTCGCTGCTGCACCCATCCAACCGCGCTTTGTGTATCCATCCATCTACTCAGCAACACATCCATCAATAGCATATTTGAGGCCCAGTAATGCTTGTTCACACTAACTGAATGTACAGACCCCAAAATTCAGCATTCATATTTGTGTAGTGTGTGTGTGTGTGTGCACGTGTGCATGTGTTGTAGGGCAGCACCTGTGTGTATGCTTGGTTGTACTGGCTGTAGTCAGTGGAGGAATCTGTGCTGTATGGGGCAGCGGTCGTAGCTGCTGCACTGTGGGAGTAGGAGCCGGAGCCCTGGGAGACCACAGGAGCGACTGAGCTGTTGTAAACTGCCGAGCTGGGCTGTCCTCCTTGGGCTTTGCTTCCCACTGAGCCTATGGAAGAGTGGACGACAAATGATGTGTTAATAATTATAATGGTGTGGGTTATCACACAAACTGCCCTTTTTTGTAATTTAGTGTATTTTTATAATATTTCCCCACACCTCTACACAATAAGTTAAATACGGAAGAATTAGAGACAATTCAGTTTATAGAGACAATTATAATCTAGAACCTGTTTCATGTTGTTCATGATTGAGATGCTTTTGGACACGTGTCTGATATGAGGTTTCCAACTGATTTTATTTTATTTTAGTGTTTAAAACTGATCTGATTAACAGAGGTGGTAGAATTGATCACCAGCTGACCTGAATTGCTTTTCTTGTATAAAAAAGCTTGACTAATAAATGAGCACAAAATGCTTTTAAGTGCTGCAAAAGCCAGGACGTGAACTCTGGTGCAAAAGCTTTATGGTTGTTGTGCGATCGTGTGCTCACCTTGCAGAACTACTCCTGGCATTACACTTGCCAGGTTTAGGTAAGGATTAGAAGGCAGCCTGACTTCTTTAGGAGGATCGCCCAACAAAGAACTCTGCCCACTGTTTACCTACAGAGAGACAGGTGAATATAAAATGTATTATTCACACTGCCACCAACAGGAACTGCAAATAAAGATCAAGTTTTAGTTTTTAGAGGTGTTTGAAGGCAAGTACAGCTGCTTTCCTTTGCTTCCCATCTTTATTCCAAATATGTATCACATTGTGGATTTAATGAAAAACACTGCGTTACATAAATTCTAAAAAATACTGATTATACAAACTTTACATGAGGCTCTAAAGCTGACTTTTGTGAGCTACTGAAGAGCTAAAGTGGTGGTGGAAACCTGCGAGGATTGTCCTCTCTAGTAATTACACTTTCTCTCTATTAAAGGGACTTCAGAGAAGACAGTACTGGGACTGGAATCGTGTCCCCTAAGAACCTCAGCACTGTGATTATCTCTGTACACAGACTTATAAGAGATAATGATGTTAGTGTAGCCGTGCTGTATTTAATCCTGGCCCAGTCTAGGAGATTTAGTGAGGTGTTTAAAGAAAACAGACAGGTGGGTACAGGTTGCATTACAGGCATTTTCCAAAGGTAAAGTGCTCAAGGGACTGAGGCTGTTTATTCAAAAAGCTCCCTTGGTATTGTGTGTTTTCAGTGAGGTTAAAAGCAGACAACGCTAATCAGGAATAAATACTCCCTCCCCCCAAGAGACAGAGAGACTGCAGGGTAGAAAGAGTTAGGACCATAACAAGCATTTCTAGAGATAAGTTACAGATCGGTTTCACAGAAAATATCAACAACTTGCGTCACAGTTGGAGTTCAAATATTAATTTGTGCAGCAACGTACACATAAATATATAAATTAAAGAATTACACCAATATCTCTAGAAACTTCCACCAAACTTTTGATCAGTTGACAATTATGTAATACTGACAACGAGGGCCAGGTAATGCTGCCTGGTTTGTCAGTCTGTCAAATTACACATTTTGAAACTTTAAGACTGTATATAAATGATGGACGTAGCCACTGGGACATCATCAAATGCTTTGTGAGCATTTTGACTGTCGCCATCTCGTTATTTTTTAAAGCACACTTCCAATTAAGGGGACGATACGGGTAAGCAAGGGCACTGCGAGGTCATAATTTTCAATAGCTCCGCCCTAAAGCATCCCAAAATAAATATCATGTTGTATTAAGTAAGAACTGAAACGGTGTAATGATTAGAACATTTTTTACTTAGATCATACGTCAAATGAGACATACAGGCCCAGTCTAGGTTTACAACTGGACTTCCTTTCAGACTTGGAAGGCCATCTTTTATTTACAGTCTAAGTATTTTGTATTTGCTTCACGCATGCAGTTTTTCGGTCGATGTCCTCACCAGGGGGCAGCCGTCTGAGCCGCTGTGCTGGCCTGTTGTCGTGTAAACTCCTCCAGGGGGTTTAGGCGGAGGCGGGCCAAGGCTTGAGCTACTTATACCCAAGGAATAGCTCTGTCCCTGCTGTTGGGCGCTCACCATCGTCCCTGGAGGAGCTGGCTGCCTGTTGTCACAGGAGGTGGAAGAGGAAGAAGAGGAGGAAGAAGAGGAGGAAGCAGAAGGGGTCGTAGTCACAGAATGGGTGCTGTGGCTAGGTAGGTCTCCTCCTACAGCCCGACCCTGGAGGTACGGCATGACACCTGCTGCTGAAACCACTACTGTGGCATTGTGGGTAGATGCTGGAACTGACTCCTGTCCCAACTCTGTAAGGGGAGATGACAAGAAAGCAAAAAAAAGAAAAAAAAACAGGAGGAAATGAAAGGAGAGGTGAGTGATAACAGAAAGTTGAAATTCAAGAAACAGTAAAGTAAAAACATAGTATACAGAAAAAAAGGAAATAAAGGCACGGTTGGGAAAGATGCCAGATAAACATGCGAAATGGCTTTCACAGATGACCATCAGTGTCTCCTCAGGACACAGACGAATCGCTCAGACGGCTGGAAACTCAGCCTGGCCGTCTTTGCAGAGCCAGCTGTAATATTTGAGAGCAAGTTTCCCGCTCATACATCACTGCTTATCGTGTTTATTTACAGCCTGCCACTTAGCTCTCCACAATCCCAATATTTCACTCACTCCAGGGTTTAATAATACAAATATGTACACATGCAACATAATCCCATACAAATGTACACAGGCCAAAAAAAAAGCACAAACATATAAGTAAAAGATGCACATACACACTAAACGTGAACATACACGCACAGTAGCACTTATTATAAATCCAATATTGCTGTGACAAATGGCCTCCATCGCACAATAAACGAATCCGCTCTAACAAGCCTTGAGCCAACATTCCCCAGCAGACACGCACACCGACAAGAGACACGCACGTTCGTATGCAAAATTGCAAACTCATGCATCCAATCAAAGAGGGACACACTCACAGTGGTGCACATGGGCATGATTGTTTGTTTTTATGCACATAAAAAGTCTACGGTATATCATTTCCATTTAAAACAACACAGCTTTTCTCAGCTGGAAATTTGAATTGTAAATCTGCTGCAGCTTCCTGCGCCGCACTGTAACGTACAGCTGGGCAAAATTCAGCAGTCTTTACAGGGACAAGCCTGACACATGGGTAAGAATTAGGAAAAGGACGGGGGTGAAAACACCCACAAAATTTATGGCTTTCACTTTAACGTGAACAATATTTTTCTGGGACCTTAGAGCCTTCATTATTAACATGTAAAAGAGAACAGATTCTGGATTTGGCAGAGAGAACAGAGCAAAAGGTTACACTGTAAACAGTAAATCATTGATTTTTAGAAAACTGGTACGTGGAAAAATAAAGGTTGTGTTGTAGGAGCGCTACCAAGTTAAAATGTTAATAAGACGCTACTTTCAGCTGCTCCCTGGAACTGACCCAGCGACCTTCACAGACCTTGCCAAGCAAATGTGTAAACTGCTGCACTCTGGAGCCACACAGTTAGTTAAACTATTAATATGTTCCCTCTCAAGAAAAAGACAAAAGTAGTAGAGCAAGACAACCAAAAACAAACACACTAAACTAGGTATTAACCAAAGCCTGAATGCTTCAGTGTGATTTAATTTGTTTGCAGTAATTAAATGAACTCATCTGATCAGAGTGCTTGTTACCCATTTACCTGCTATAAAGGGGTCGCCACAGCGGGTAATTAACATTTTGATTTCTTACACCGGACGCACTTCCTGATGCAACCCCACAGGGATTTGTGTCTACTCTTAAATTGTGGATGTTTAGCTTGTTAGGTAAATGTGTAAACCACTACACAATGGAGCCTGTTTACCTGTAGGAGAGTCTCCCAGGAGGCCTTTCCCCAGCTGCACGAGGCCTGGAGGTCGCAGAGACAAGGCTTTCTGCATGAGCAGTCTGGACGGGTCCCCGAGCAGACTGGAGACCTGATAAAGGGGAAATGAAAGAGGAGAAGGAAGAGCATTACAAAAAAATGGTACAGAAAAGCAAAATCAAAGAAAAATATATAAAAAAAACTAAACTGGAGGAGCATGAGGGAGATGGTTGTTATAAACCAAACAGAATCCACCATAGAGGGCTGTGCTAGGTATACAATGTTGTGTAAAGCAGATCCAGAGCATCCAATCCACAAAAGTTTTAGAATTACCAGGACCTGTGCACAGATTTCTCAGAATATGCAGTCTCATCTTCATAAAAGTCCAAGTGCCAATCTGAAACCTGAAAATGAAGCCAGCGTTGAAGTTCCCAGAACTCTAGTTTCTCCAAGACCGACACCAAGAACGAGTCAAGCCCCATAGACTCCCGAGTTCAAATGCCCAACTTCAGAGATTAAATTAAAATGTCCTCACAAAAAATAAATAAATCAAAATTAATAGTGATACTTGGATGTTCCACAACAATTACAAAGCAATGAAACTAACTCTTGGGACATGGAACTTCACCTCTTTGGTTGGGGAAGAAGCCAAAGCTAACACGTGAGGCTGAGAAATATCAGCTGGATGTAGATGGGCTCACCTCAATGTACAACATGGACTCTCGAGCCTCCTGGACAAGGGCTAGACTTAATGTTCCAAACTGGAGTTGCCCTTGGCAAAAGGAGGTGTGGATAGACTCTTATCTCTTGCAGTCTGACAGATGAAAGCTGTCGATTTACCCGTCAGTCTCCCTACAGGCACGTATGGTCACAAACTCTGGGTAGTGACTGAAAGAATATATACAAGGGGTGCAAATGAGTTTCTGAAAGGTGGGTGGGCTCTCCCGTAGAGATTGGGTGAGGAGTTCGGCCATTCAAGTAGGATGGAGAGCAGAGCCACTACTCCTCTATATCGAAAGGAGCCAGTTGATTTGGCTCAGGCATATGACTTGGATGCCTCCTGGGTGATATATTCTGGGTATATCCTACAGGGAAGAGGCCCTGGGGCAGACCAAAGACATGCTAGAGAGATTATATCTCTGGGCTTGCTTGGAAACACCTCAATGTCCCTCTGGATGAACAATAGGAAATAGGACTGGATTTGACTGCTTAGACTGGAACCTGGACCCAGATAAGCAGTAGAGGATGGACGGATGGATGGACATGCCAATTGAAAGCTTAAAATGGTCCTCCTTGTTAAAGTTATGGGTTGATTAAGTTTTAAAAAATATGTAGAGACAGTATCCAGTATGAACTCCAATCATTCAGCTTAAAAAAAGAAAAAAGATAAAGAAAGAAAAAAAAAACATCAAATACTCCAAACATCAGTACCCATGACATTTAACTTTCACTTCAGCAACACAAAAAAATATGCAAATGAAAACACAGACAGAAACTCATCACCTCAAGGTCTCACTTTAACAAGAAAAGAAGAAGCAATTAGGTTGCATGATTTCGATGTGGTTTCATTTTCCTGTGCATTAAGTGCTGGAGATAAAAACATAAGGGCACATATGCACATGGCCCCAACTATGTTTAACCCTCAGCGCTAGCATATGCAAATCATCACACACAGACACACAAACAGGTGTCTTACACTGCTGATGCGTTTGTCTTTGATGTGTAGAAGCTGTTGCTGTGCCAGCTGCATGTGCAAAAGGTTCTGGAGGACTAGTCCATTTCCAAACATAGCATTCTGCAGGGTAAAAGGAAAGGACATCAGAATACGCGCACACACATACACACACACACACATACTAAACAATTCAGAGATTTAGATGTTACTGTGACCTGGTGTGCTTTTCCCAGTGTGAGCAGGGCTGTAGTGAGTGGAGGTCTGAGGAACGGCAGGCTGGTGTGACGCCCGTATTTTCCTAAAAACATAGTCAAACAACAAAGAGAAACACCAGAGCCTCCATTAGTGATTTGCTTTTTTTAAAGTCTCAACCAAAGTACTAATCAATCATCATCTCAACAGGCACACACAGGCGAAATTACAAGTCAGACAACCGATCCATCAGTCATTTACAACACATTTCAAGCAATCACACAGCTGGCTGTTTTATAACAAGCACCAGTAAAGCAATACTGGGATATTATGCAAGCACAAAGCAAATTACCTCCCACATAACTTTAACTTTTTTTCCCCCCAAACTTAATTTCTATTTTGGTGTTGAAGACAGATTTTAAAAGGAGCTCTAAAAACAAAAAAACAAACAAAAACAGGAAAACGCTCAAATTTCAAACTTCTTCATAACAGTCACTGGCACCGACAGTTTTCTCAAAGACAATAGTAACTGTAGATTTTGCATCTCATTACTAATGTTCACAAATCAGACGGTGAAAAATCCTTCATCAAATACAAAAAAGATGAGAAAATGTACAGTAAGCACATGTTGATGGATTGATGAGGCGCTCGGGAAAACAAAAGAACAACTATGATAATCTTCACCACATTTCACAGATCAGCACAGGCCCCTCACACCAGCATGGCCCCCATTATCAGTACAGACACCATGTCTCCGTATATCAATTTAAAAAAGGACAAAGAACAAACCACAAGACTTCTGGAACAAAGTCTTTTGGGCAGAGGACACCAAAGTGGAGTTGAATGACCCCAATGCACAACAGCATATCAGCACAAAAACCTCACGACAACTGTCAAGCACGGCAGTGGAGGGGTGATGATTTGGGCTCATTTTGCAGGAATATGACCTGGGCACCGTCCAATCTTTCAATTAACTGTAAACTCCTCTATATACCAAAATATTCTAGAGTCAAATGTGAGGCCAATAGATAAGCTTGGCCCAAACCGGCTGCTGCAATGGGACAATGAAGCGCAGCAGCAAATCTGCAGCAGAATGCCTGAAGAGTAAAAACAATCAAGATGTTGTAATGGCCTAACAAATGACAAACAATTAAGCGGGTAAATAAGTGTTAAGATCACCAATAGATATTTCATCTTGAGTACTTTTGCTCTTGTATTTATACATGCAGAGTATATTAGATTAATTACTGTCATACTTCCTGATGATTTAATGTTTATCTTCCACTCATATGGTCTCTTCCTGGCTTTAGAGATTTACTTTTCAGGACTTGAGTCCACTTTCATGCAAATCACTTTTGCAATGCTCTTGGTCTTATTATTTTCTGATTTCCAATCTCCAGTTAATTTGTTGTCCAGTACACTTCTCACAGTAAACACCTCCAAGGCCAGCTCTCGCTGTGAAAGTGACACCCCACTTGATAAGACATCCAGTGAGATAGTTGACTGTATATTTCTGGGCTCCAATAACTCTTCCAAACAGCACAGAGTAATGCATAAACAAGTTTCCTTTTGCTCCCCTTGAGCAATACCTCCTGTAGTTTTCTATACCCTTTTTAAGGGCAACTACGTGTTTGTGAGGAGAGAAATTTGTGCTTTCTTTAATGCATCTTCTTTAAAAATACATCACAAAATCCAGTGCAATCCCAGTTTCTACATTCACCATACTTCCTGTTTGTGATTCATAAAAACAAAATCGATCACACTGATCTGCACCCATACAACAGATGCACGGCCTTACTTCTGCTTCTTTTGTGCATGCGTGATAACACAAGCCTTGGTCATAATAAATGTAAGCGTCAATGCTAATGGTAGCTTCCTCCAGAATAAGTAGAGAAAGTTTAACATTTAATCAAGATCCTAATTTTAGACTTTAATTGTGCATACTCTTCTTTAAGAGAGCTCCCCCACCTCTCTCATTTTCTCTCCTTCCTGTTCTCATTTGTTCCCCTAATGTCACACGATTTCATTTTAATACCTGATTAGCCATTCATCAAATAATGAAGCCACTGCCGAGGTGATTACAGTATATAGGAGGGCCTGGCAGAGGGAGACTCATTCAGCGGAGCTTTGATTGCCAGCCATGCCCTGTAGTCATGATCTAGTTTCTGCCCAGATCCTTATCACCAATTTCATCATTTTATATTTGTCTAAATGTACATATTGACTTGTTGTATAGTGCTTACATTTCTTATCCCACCTCCCAATGTAATGTTTATGCCACAGCTGCCCTTAATTAATAGTATTGCTAATTACCAAAATTACTTTTTATGTTTCTATCATGGTTAATCTGCCAGTATGCACAATAGGCCTGTGACATCGTCCACAATAACACCAGTATAAATTACTGATGTGATATAAAAGTGCCATATGCCAACAACAAGATGAGCAGTTACAAGGTTCAGTTACTATAATTATGCTAAATTTAAGTATTAGCAGTTATTTTATACTTATACTTAAACATTTCCAGGGAAAATACTGCCTAGGCTACTTTTATGCTTACTTTGAAAATGCTCATCAGCTATTTACATTTATAAATGCTGCTAACTGCATGCTTTTTCCAAATTGATAGAAATATTGATACTGCATAACGTTCTTTAAATATTGTGACAAAATGTTGAGCTTAAAAATCACCCACCCATAATGCGGAAGCTCGTTAATTAAAATTTTAATGCTAAAATATCATAATTTTTAAGTTTGATGGTTTTTCAAAGAAGCTGAAAAAATAGTAAACCAACTGCTGAAGTTTCTGAGACCTGAAGCTTTTCCATTCGTGCTTGATGCAGGTTAGGCCCCCATTTTATAATGCGCAGAATATTTTTTTGATGAATGACAGCTGTGGACTTCAAGCAGGCCACTTTATCACCTGGAATCTTTCCCTGTGCAGCCATGCAGGTTCAATGTGAGGCGAATACATCTGGCACCATCTTATAGCATTAAGCAAAAATGTATCCACCAAAAACCTGTTCTAAAGCTGTACATAGTATTTCTGCATTAATAAGGCTTTGACAGATGTACATGTGAACTAATGCACTCGTACACCTCCAAAGATGCAGGCTTTTTCAGATTTGATTGGTCAGGTCAAAGTACAGTTTTCCCCTTCACCTCACCTCAGTCCTTTATAGTTGAGGATGATGTTCATCTGTTTTTTCATTGCAATATAGAGTTTTAACTTTAATTTTCAGATGCCACAACCTGTGTTCAGTCTTCTTGAGCCAATGCTTGGATTTCCAATCCACCATCAGATAATCCACTATCCAGATGTTAGGTGTTTTTTTGGTTTTTTTCCCAGATGTACAACTTTTTCAATGTTGTCACAATCTCAGCTTCTTTTGTAAAGCGTTGCTTGCATGATATTTAAAGAGAAACCACTTAAAAAAATAAAACACCAGTTCTAACTCCTCATATGTTGCCTTTCTTCTGTTTCTCAATTTTTTAAATATATAAAAATGATTTCTTACCATTAAAGTCATTTTTTAATTTCATCATAAAAAGTTTAAAAATTATTTTGGAAAAAGAATTTATAAATTTTGTGACATCCCATCCTGAGGATTTTCCCAGCCACTCGATCTGTCAGGAAATCATCATCGTGCCAACACATTTAACAGGAACACAGAAACAGCCAGAAATATTTTTTTTTTTACATATTTCTGTACAATACTTTAGTTTCACAGTTTTGAAATGTATACTATCCAGCATACCTCCTCTTTTCCCAGTGTGGTACGGTCTCATGAGTATCTGCAGAGCAGCGGGGTTCGTCATACTGGTCAGCAGCTGAGCCAAGTTTGGTTCTGGTAGCAAACCTTTCCTGTTACTCAGAATCTGGAGACAAAACAAAAAACACAAAAAACAAGTGAGTGCAACAACACGTGACTATGTGTGTGCATATGTGTATCTGTGTATGTGTGCAGTACAGTATCTGTTTTGATCTTGTCATTAGGAGCCCCTGATGGCTTAAGTAATCATTACACTAGCTTACATCATCAGGATATGGCTGCAATGTCAGCAGAGGGGAGTCTATCTGGGAGACAAAAGAAAAAAGGCAAGAAAAAATAGAAAAGGACAAAGCTGAGAAACTACAGCAGCAGGAGGGAGAGAAAGGACGGGGGAGAAAAACAAGGACGAGAAAGAGTCTGAAGGAAAAAATGAAAAGTTTTTTAGAGACTTGGGAAGGCCACTTTTATCCACAAGTTTGTATCATATTTGAAAAACAGCTTTTTTCACAGTCTGCTGCTGTGCTGGAACCTGGCTAAAGAATAAATAAAAGAAGCCACATTATGACACATTACATGAGACTGCCGCCTTTCCAGCATCAAATTCTGTGCTGACACAAGATGACAGCTTATAGTGAGATGGCCAATATTTTTTTATTTTTTTTAAAGGTTATCAGAGGGCGTTTCGGTCATTTCAAAAGAAACGGGCACAAAGAAAAATCTTTCTAAAAATGTCTGTCACACATGTAGTGTTTGTGAGCGTCTGCCTTGAACTTAAATACGTCACTTCAAAAGAATATCTGATCAAAGCGCAGCGTTTTAAAATGTAATCCTGCGTCTTGTGCATGGCTTTCACAAATATATACATAACAAATAAGTCTGATGCAAGAATATCATCCTGTTATTGTTTTCATTGAAATTTGTAAAGATGATTAGTAAATCATAGTATCGACAGAAAGTCATAGACCAATAAGGGAGAGGGGGAAGTTTGATATGCAATCGCCTAGATTGCACATAGAAAACTGCACCTGCAAGTCTAAAACGAAAAAAGAAAAAGACGAGACTCCATCTTAGGCCTGTGTTGCCTTTGGTGTTTATCAGTCCTCGAACTACAACAGAGCAGAGTTGTAACAGAGTTATAAGCACCGTTGGCTCACAGCAACAAAGTCCTAGGTGGCCTGTGCCTGTTTTCTTCCAGGAGTTCTGGTTTCTTCCGCCCTCATGCCAAGTTAATTCTCCTGTCAGTGTGAACTTCCACCAAGGCTTACAGCTGGAACTTGTCCTCCAGCCCTGCACACTGCTCCTGATACTTAGAATGTGTAAAATGCAGAGAGCAAATTTCTCTACAATGACAAACTGACCCCATCACTGACTGCTGTGGAATTCATTTGTTTAAAGTGCAACAGCTCTGCTTTTCCTAATGTTCTGTCATATGTACAATGGTGGATGTTCAACAGAGGCACATGGTTCCACCTGTGAGCACAGAAGCCCCACCCACCAGCTGTTTAGGCCTTCTGTTTAGAAGGAGCAACCAATCAGGAAAAAAGTGGGCAGGCTTAAATCAGCTTAGAGGCGCTGCACCAAAGATTTACGAGGTCTATTGTGCATTACTCAGGTTTTTGATCTTTACCATTTTCTTTCATATATATATATATATATATATACACACAACAACACACCCAGCACGCCCCTGCGGGCGGTTTATCCTTCAAGCTCGGGTCCTCTACCAGAGGCCTGGGAGCTTGAGGGTCCTGCGCAGTATCTTAGCTGTTCCCAGGACTGCGCTCTTCTGGACAGAGATCTCCGATGTTGTTCCCGGGATCTGCTGGAGCCACTCGCCTAGCTTGGGAGTCACCGCACCTAGTGCTCCGATTACCACGGGGACCACCGTCACCTTCATCCTCCACATCCTCTCGAGCTCTTCTCTGAGCCCTTGGTATTTCTCCAGCTTCTCGTGTTCCTTCTTCCTGATATTGCTGTCATTCGAACCGCTACATCGATCACTACGGCCGTCTTCTTCTGTTTGTCTACCACCACTATGTCCGGTTGGTTAGCCACCACCATTTTGTCCGTCTGCATCTGGAAGTCCCACAGGATCTTAGCTCGGTCATTCTCCACCACCCTTGGGGGCATCTCCCATTTTGACCTCGGGACTTCCAGGTTATACTCGCACAGATGTTCCTGTACACTATGCCGGCCACTTGGTTATGGCGCCCATGTATGCCTTGCCTGCTAGCATCTTGCACCCTGCTGTTATGTGCTGGATTGTCTCTGGGGCATCTTTACACAGCCTGCACCTGGGGTCTTGCCTGGTGTGATAGACCCCAGCCTCTATGGATCTTGTACTCAGAGCTTGTTCTTGTGCTGCCATGATTAGTGCCTCTGTGCTGTCTTTCAGTCCAGCTTTGTCCAGCCACTGGTAGGATTTCTGGATATCAGCCACCTCCTCTATCTGCCGGTGGTACATACCGTGCAGGGGCCTGTCCTTCCATGATGGTTCCTCGCCTTCCTCCTCTTTCTTGGGTTTCTGCTGCCTGAGGTATTCACTGAGCACGCTGTCAGTTGGGGCCATCTTCGTGATGTATTCGTGGATGTTTCTTGTCTCATCCTGGACTGTGGTGCTGACACTCACCAGTCCCCGGCCCCTTCCTTCCGCTTAGCATACAGCCTCAGGGTGCTGGACTTGGGGTGAAACCCTCCATGCATGGTAAGGAGCTTTCCTGTCTTTATGTCAGTGGCTTCTATCTCCTCCTTTGGCCAGCCTATTACCCCAGCAGGGTACCTGATCACGGGCAGGGCGTGGGTGTTGATGGCCCGGATCTTGTTCTTACCGCTCAGCTGACTCCTCAGGACTTGCCTGACCCTCTGCAGGTACTTGGTGGTTGCAGCTTTCCTAGCGCCCTCTTCATGGTTCCCATTCGCTTGCGGGATCCCCAGGTACTTGTAACTGTCCTCTATGTCTGCAATGTTGCCTTCTGGTAGTTCAATCCCTCAGTTCTGACTACCTTCCCTCTTTTTGTTACCATCCGACTACACTTCTCCAGTCCGAATGACATTCCAATGTCATAGCTGTATAGCCTGGTAGTGTGTATCAGTGAATCGATGTCTCGTTCACTCTTGGCATATATATATATATATATATATATATATATATATATATATATATATATATATATCCATCCATCCATCCATCCACTTCCGCTTATCCTTTTCAGGGTCGCGGGGCGCTGGAGCCTATCCCAGCTGTCATAGGGCGAGAGGCGGGTACGCCCTGGACAGGTCGCCAGTCTGTCGCAGGGCTAACACACAGGGACAGACAACCATTCGCACTCACATTCACTCATTATTTACACCTAGTGGCAATTTGGATTATCCAATTAACCTATCCCCACAAGCTGCATGTCTTTGGACGGTGGGAGGAAGCCGGAGTACCGGAGAGAACCCACGCAAACACGGGAGAACATGCAAACTCCACACAGAAAGACCCCGGCCTGATGGTGGAATTGAACTCAGGACCTTCTTGCTGTGCGGCAACAGTGCTAACCACCGTGCCACTGTGCTGCACGTGCTGCTGTATACACATATATATATATACATACACAACATTATGTTTAATTAAAGCTGCCCTTACCTCACACACAACACTTCTCAGAGTCGTGTTAAACTCTTGTTTTCTTTCCCATTACCAATAAAGCTTCTATTTCATTTGACATTAAGCTGAATTTCCTGGATCTGAACAGTTCTCTGCTGACTTGCGTTTAATCAAAGGAGCTACTGTAAGGCACATTACCCCAAATAAGAATTCAATTACTCATTATGCTGAGGAAATTTCATTCAACAGACAAAATGAAATCCTATTGAATTAGACTGCATCAAATCGAATGGAGCTGCCCGTGCTCTGGTAGATCCTCCTCAGCACTGACAGTGTGGTGGCGGTACGCGCTGGCTGCCCTACAGACACGGCTATTTAAAACAACATTAGCAAGGACGGTGATGTTTCCTCCTCGCCTGCCCCTGAGCTACAGCGTGACTTGAGCACAAGTCAACCTTGTTTCCTCCCTGTCACATCCCGGAGCCGAGAGCTTTACTGACGGGGATGGGCTGCGTTTGACTCCGTCCTGTCAGCAAGTAAGGAAGAAGAGAGTCTAGTGCGCACGTACAGTATTTGAGTGTTCCGGTGAGGAAAACTATTGTTTGTGTGTGCATGCATCTGTGTGTGTGTGTGTGTGTGTGTGTGTGTTGAACAAGGCCAGTCATAGCTGACAGCGTCTTTCAAGGGAAGAGAAGGAGGAGGAGAGCTCTCTCATTTCTTTTCTTTCTGCTGGAGAAAATGTCAGCATGCATCAGTCTGTTTGGCTACTGGCACAAAATCCAGCCACACACCCACACACTATAACGCACACACAGACATGCCAGGGAGGTAAGGAAGCCGCGAAGAAGGGAAGGCGAGAAGTATCGTGTAAGGGAAAAAAAGGACGAAGGGAGAAGAAAGGAGGGAGGGAGGAGGCCATCTGGTCCTCAGCGTTCACACTCACTCACACTCGCATCACACTAACTGAAGAAATGAGAGAATCGCCTCAGAGAACTGTAGACAGGAGCAGGTCTTGAGCTCTTTCTGAAGATCTGATGTTGCTTTTACCAGCTGCTCACATTCACAGCTATAATGCTGAAGGGGCCTCAGGGCACTAATGTAACCTCACAGTCCTCGCAGGATCTCTTTCTGTCTTACCTCTTTCTTCTTCCCCTTTTTCTGGTCTCCTACTCAAATCACCCCCTCCCCTTTTTTGGTTTCTTTTACCAATTGCATGTCTTCCTTCCTCCTCACATCTCCCCTGCTAATTTATTCAAAAACACATTTTCTCTGTCTTTCCATCCTCCTCATTGCAGTTCAGACCGTTACTGCGGCTGTTACTGCGTAGCTTTTCAACCTGTAATTTCCAGCCCATCCGTCACGGCTATAACCTCTTTACGTGCATCTGATAATTCACGCTCTGCAACAGCTGTGATGCCATCAGAGAAAGAGAGACTACAGCTTTTAGCTAAAGTGGAAATTTAGCACTTATAACAGCTCGATAAGGGCGATCCAAAGTATAGAGGACACCTGTGGAGAGTTTGTTGTTGCACATCAAAGTTGCAAATAAATATTAATATCATTCAGAGACATAAAAAGATCAAAAGATGAAATCTTGATGGAATCTTGAATTACATAAAATATATTCATGAAAACCTACGTGACATACTTTGAACTTCAAATACTGTAAATTGAAAAATCTTTAAGATGCAATTTCCCGATGAGCGCTCTTTTACTTCTTGCCCCATCATTCCTGTATTTTAAAACATGATTACGGTTCCTCTGAGAACACTGATGAAAGCCCTGAAAACTCATCTCTCTTCATCAAAGTGGCATATGTAGATGTTCAGCCTATGACAATGATCCCTCCAGGTCTTCAGCATGAGCTGCCATTAGTAGGTGCAAATCTGTGAAAATTGCTCCCCACCTCCAGCTCCACCAACGCATCCAACGCCCACCCGCAGCATAGGCGGTAGCTGCTCACCTTCGACTCAAACACCAAACCTTCTACACAAATGTAGGTTTGATGTATTCTGATAACAATAATTATTCTCAAACCTGATTTTGAAGGAAAAGACAAAGAGAGAACCACCCACAAGCTGACATATGAGGTAGTGATGTGTTTCATTTATCACTCTCTACTACACAGGAAACATATGAACAGGTATAAAATATTATGTGTTCGTCTTAATGACATTATAAATAATAATTATGTGTTGCTAATGTTGGATAATCCTTGCTCTTGATTGGACGCAAGCAGGATACTAACCTGGCTGAGGTTTGTTACAAGGAAACTCTCTGAATCAAGTGATTCTGACGCAGTCATTGCTGCCCTTCATGTGAGAAACAGTCAGTCACGGTGGTGACTGCTTAGTTCATTCATGATATGTCTACTAGCATGAAATAAACACCATCTGGACCGGTCTTTAAGTAGCCATTAACCGCTTCCTTTCTCTGTCCCTAGATTCCTTCCATACCCACATACACACAAACCTGTCAGGACTCAGTAGCTGTAGTAAATCGAGGTACCCACAGGGATTAGCAGGAACTCCTCCTTTTGGGAACTCTCACTTCTCACTTACTCTCACTCGCTGTATTTACATGCCGTGTGCGGGTTCGCTGGGGTGCATCTGTTTGAATGGGTGCACGAATGAGTGTCATAGTGTGTCACTAGCTTGTGGTTTGGTTTATTTCAGGCTGCGGGAGACAGCGGAGGAGCCCAATCAGTCTATAGGACTATAATTAACATGTCAGTGCCTCTCTGCTACCACAGCTCTGTGTAGGAGGGGTATCACAGCTACAAAGACCTTCTCGGCTGGAGGGTGTTCGTGCATGTGCGCCACGTCAAACCTCTGTGTTTCTCAGCAGCGGATGTGCAAGAACCACCGGGCACTGGCATCACAATTAGATGGAAAAGTAGCTGTGAGCATATCCGCTCTTTTTTTGTTGTTTAGCTCAGTTTTTTCCATGAGAAGTCCAGTGTTGTAGCATGTGGTCCTCCACGTATGAGGGAATGATACAAAAATATTTTGAGATAACGCTTTCAATTTTGAAAGTAATATTAGGGTTTATGATAGGAAATAGCAAAGGGAATGTTTCAATTCATTTACAGATTTTTAGGGGGTGCGGTAAGCTGATGATGGTCCAAATACAGTCATTAATGCCAAGCAACATGAATATTGATTCCTGGATGTCTTGAATCAGCTTCAGCAGCTAGGATTTTTGCTACTGCCGGACTTGAGCTGCGGCTTGTAGCTAAAAAGAGAGATGAGAGTAAAATCAGCGAATCAGATGATGAAATTCAAATGCATCGCACCTCACTGGTCCACCTGTGTCAGCTAAGTGGCGGTTAGTTGCCATGGTGACAACATGTTGTGTAACTGTAACCAAGTGTCAAATAGTGATTTGAACTGTGTTTGGCACTTCTCTTTCAAAACAGCTTGTAACTCCACCTGGTTTAAAATCCCAGAGAGCCCTGATAACTTGCTCTATACAGTAAAAAGAAAAAACTTTTTTCCCTTTAATTTGGTGATAAAACCATGCCCGTAGATTAATAATTGTGGGCTCAGCAGCAGGTTAGAGATGAAAACATGTCAGAGAAATTTTCCAGCTTCTGTAGGTTAATTTGTTCACTTTAGCTCTGCACACTTCAAATGGCGTGAAAAAAACGAAAGCTCACATTTTGCAAATCAGCCGGTCTTTTTGGTGTTTAAATTGTGTTTTTATGTGGGAGCAGTTGGGTGAAAACCTTTGAACATTTTTTATGTGGAAGATGTAACTGTGAAAATCACTGACATACCCACACTAAATATAATTGTGATTCATCTCTCATCGATTCTTCAAGTCTGTAATAAGTACAGTATGGCTGGGGTTTAGTCTAAATAACACTTTGGGCAGTTATACTTACATTAAAACTGGTGGCTAGTGAACTGTTATGATTGCTACTAAACCAATGCTGGCGCTAATATTAGCCTCTTCTTGCGTTAACAGAAGGCGACATTAAATCCCGTGTACTGCCGTCTGCGCTCTCTTCAGTACACTCTGTGATGCGTCTGTGATGTTGCTTTCTCCGTAACATACTCACCATACCCTGGGCTGCAATGAGTGCAGCCAAGGTGCTTCTCCCTGAGGTGCCGGGGGTACAGAGTGACAGACGGACCTCCTGTCCTCCCACCAGGGTTCGGTCCATCTCTATCAGCACAGCTTCTGCCTGCTCGGCGCTCTCATATTCCACCACGCCAAACCCTCGCACTGGACTTCCCTCATCCTGAGCAAGCTGGAAGAAACACACGCATAAAAAGACAAAGCATTTATTCACAAAGTCATTCTTTCTGATTTTTTTTCTGTGGCTGGGCTCTAATGTGAAAAATTATTTGAATCTTGTTTGGTTCTTCATCTAAATTCCTAGTTGGCCGGGGGACCGGCAACGTCAAGACATTGGTATTGATCGAATCCCACAAATTGTGTAAACATGATGAATTGAGCTAATTTGTGCTTAAGGAGATCCAAAAAATCACTATTGACACTTGTAAATGTGGAGCACAAACTCCAAAAATGAAAAGAAAAAAAAAGAAAAAGAAAACAACTTGTATCTCATATTTTATTTTAGCTTTAATTTTTACATGTCTTACTGGGGCAGAGTAGTCTTCTTATGCTTCCACTTATTACCAGGATTGCATTCATGCCATTATCAGATTTATGCCTGATAATGGCATGCCTTTTGCAGATGCTCACCTGCTGAAGTGTCTGATTAAAAGCAGGCGCACTCCTGTCATCTGTTTGTTGTTCCTGTTAGTTCACAGGAATGCTCCAAATCTACTTAACAGGCTTTCACTGATATACAGTATACCTTTCCACTTCCAGGCATGCCACATTAGCTGTAAGATGTTAGAACTGTCTGCTCACTGGTTGGTTCATAAAACATATGGAATAACCTGTCCTGGTTAAATGCACACAGCGGGCTGGAGCGAGTTCCTTCAGGAGAAAGCGGGTCGAGTGATATAAGGGAGAAATGCCACCGGTA
This sequence comes from Oreochromis aureus, assembly GCF_013358895.1. Lineage (NCBI taxonomy): Eukaryota > Metazoa > Chordata > Actinopteri > Cichliformes > Cichlidae > Oreochromis > Oreochromis aureus. The sequence goes on along the minus strand of NC_052958.1, from coordinate 34,664,802 downwards.
GCAAGAGCAATAGTCCAGCATAAAATCCAACATCAACTTCTGAAAACGATCTAAGTTCTGACACTACAAACTAACGTCACCAGCACTTCAGACTTCAGCAATTATCTGTAGGAATAAAAAATTAATACGCCACCACTGCAGCATTATCGCCAAGAGCTGTTTAATGAAGTAAATGTGTTTTAAAGTGGATTTTTTTTCTTCAGTACGCAAAAGGAAATTTACTGACTTCTTATCAGCCAGTATCAGCTGCTTACTGCTTGATAGGTGTGCACCTCCCCCCTCACCAGAGACCTAAAAATACTTGCATTTACTATCTTTTAATAAATCATCGGGACAAACAAAGGAGGTCAGACACGTTTTTATATCTGCACTTTCTCGGCACCATCTAGGAATAGCAATATCATTCATCTAGAAGACTGATTGGCAAAACACAATCTTCTCCAGTGGCAGTTATCTGTGCAGCCCAAGCTACCGTCGTGATGCACTTTGACTAAGAAAATGAGACGCCAGCATGAGGCTGCAAAGACAGCGACGAGTTATCCGAATCCTAATCCGCCCAGTGTTTTCAGAGAGTTTTAGACTAACAAATGCACAAATCAAATGCGACTTTAAACAAGAACTCATGCATGCATGTGTGTGTGTGTGTGTGTGTTTTTTTCTGTGCATGCCTGACAGACAGTGAAGTGACAGATAACAGTGGAGTGGAGGTAGAAGTGTTTCCCTCAGCTTCTTTTGTCAAAAAGGATAGATAAAGAAATGACATGATGTAAAAGATGCATCCTTTTGCTCTTGCTACACCGCTCCAGGGACGTGCACATAGACAGAGATACACACAAACACAACCTAACGTGTGTGTCTGTGGAAAAGACAGCTCCAAACTACAATAATCTCCTACTTAGGAGCTGGATCGAATAATGGGCCTTTTTCAACATATAAACTTGATAGAGCATTATTATCACACATTTATGGTCAGCGGTCAATAAAGACATGTCTCAGTGCTAGAGTGTACTGCTGACAAAGACTGACTCCTCTGTCAAGAAGGCCGAGTCATTTCCATCTTCTGAGCTCAAGCTAAATAATGCAGGCAGGCTAATAGCTTATAGCTAATGGACTTTATCAGATAATGACTATGTCCACAAAGTAATGGCTTGTGGTTAAAACATACCACTTAACGTATTGTTAGCACTGGTTCGATTCATATGAAATACAGCAGGAATAAAAAGCACAGGAACTCAACTTAACTTCTCTCACATTTTAAAGGATGTGTGAACTGTTAGAGACCATCTGAAGGTTTGGTTTGTTAATTGCAACGTCACTTGCACCATCGCTGCTAAAGGTGCACAATTAGACACCAAAAAGGGTTTTTTAAAATGAATTCATCTTCATTCCAGACAGGCACAAACAAAGAGAATTTTGTGGCACTGTTGGAAGTTACATGCAGTGTTACTTGTAGTGTCTACAAAATATAAACAGCTGTGTTAAAAAAATCTGCATATTCATAAACTCTGGATATTTCAGCCAAAGAGAAAAGCATATCTAATTTCAGGAAGCTGCAACTATATAAATGAACACTTTTATCAAAAACCCTTATCTGATTTCCATGTGGTGAAAGGAAGGTGCACTTTTGCATCCATTCGGTACATATTGTGTGGTTTGCTCCCTCTGAAATGCAGCATTTGTGATAGACTTGGCCAATATCACACATGGCTCTGGCCACATCTCCCCACTACTTTAAGCCGCAACCAAGTGATCAGCCAACACATTACTGACCTTTTTACTCTGAAGAGTAAAGAAGGGGAAAATTGTGCAAAACAAAGCTGAAGAGCTATATTTGTGGTTCACTTTGCACACAAGGTCGCATAAGAGCGTGTGAGTCATGGAGGCTTTTATATCTTCAATCAACACAGTCTGTATCGCACAGGGCAAATGTAGCTTGAAAGGTGCAGATGCTGTGAAATACCAATCATGTAGCAAGCAAAACAGCAGACCAACGTGAATACTGGTCCTTAGCCATAGCGTGAGATTTGTCGTGTTAATCGTGGATTAACGTTATTTTGACCAAGTACTTTAATAGTACATCAGCGCAATGTTGTTAATGAGTGAAGTCAGCTTTGGTTTCTTTTGAGACAGTAGCATAACTGTGAGGTTGGAGTAATTTCTATGGAAGAAAAGTCTAGGGGAACAGAATCTGTGGGCATCTTTCTCACCCTCAACCGGTCGCAGCAGATAGCTGCTCCTCCCTGATCCTGGTTCTACCAGAGGTTTCTTCCTGTTTCTTATTTTCATTGTCGCCAAGTGCTTGTTGGGGTTTTCTCTCTATCATTGTAGGGTCTTTACCTTACAATCTAAAGTGCCTTAAGGAGACGGTTTCTGTCATTTGGTGCAATATAAATAAACCTGAATGAAATTTATTTCTGTCAGATATTGGTCAATTTCCTGGAGCAGTCCCTACCATAGGAAACAAAACCAAAAGTTCCCAACTTTGGGCCCAGTGGTGACACTGTGCTAATGCCAGCTTTGTCACATCAGCATCAGTCTTCTTTGAATTTTTATTTTTTGAATCTTTACTGGAAGCAGTTCTAGATGTGATACCAGCACCACACTGGTGGAAAAGGGCTGGCTACTCTCTTGTAATGTTGCAATAAACTCTGATCTTGAGGGTATGCAAGTCAATAAATCCCAAGTCCAAGTGACAAATTTCTAATGTGAGAGCAACGAATAAGTCCTTCAGGGTTAAACAAAGCAGAACGGGACAGAACCACAGAGACATTAATACGAATAATGATCAACAATCAGGCAGCAACAGCAGCGTGGAGCAGCAGGTGGTTTTAATGATACATGTTCGAAGGTAATTCTGTCCGTGAATTTGCTGCCTGAAATAATGCAATGTTAAATACAAGCAGAGCTGGGAAAGAACGAGGAAGAAGGATGATCAACAGAAAATTAGCACCTATAATTTCAACTAATTTGAATGCTCATTGATTCAATTATTCTCAACCAAATGGTTTGTACATTTGGATTTGTAGGTTTTCAGCTTGAAATTCTTAGAAACTGGATGTCTGGTTTTTTTTTTGTTGGGGGAGGGGGTGGGGGGGGGGGGGTTAGTATTTTCTGACATTTTAAGGTAAACTATTGTTTGAATACTAAAGAAAAACATTTTTAAGCCTATTTCACCTTCCAAAGCTAATAAAAGGAAAGCCCTTCAGAAAGTTTAGTTGAACATTAGGAAAACATGTTCAGCAATAAATTAAAAATAAAATACAATAAATTCAACTAAATGCAGCTTTTGCTAATGTTTTACCACTGTTCGCTAAGTGGTGAAGATATCTGAGATTTCTCAAGTCTCAGTTTTGACCTCTGAGGGCCAGCATATGAATCAAAGTACATGACTAAGGTCTACACAGAAAATAAACACTATGAATAAGTCTTCTGATGCCTCCACATGCAGCATAAAATCAGGGAGGTTATAAGAATTCATACACAAAAGACTTTCACATTTATGTGGGGAAATCAGAACCTTGATTATTTATTTTCATCTGCTGCAAACAACTAAGGCATTGGCTAAACTCAAAAGCGTTTTAAACTCTGCATTTACATTGCACATATGTATATACAGTACTGTGCAAAAGTTTTAGGCAGGTGTAAAAAAAAAAAAAATGCTGTATACAAAGAATTCTTTCTGAAATATAAATGGTTGTTTATTAGCCCCAAATGTATTCTGCAGCAGGACAACGACCCCAAACATACAGCCAAAGTCATCAGAAGTACTGGAAGTGATGTTATGGGCCCCACAGAGCCCTGATCTCAACATCATCGAGTGTGTCTGGGATTACACGAAGAGACAGAAGGATGTGATGAAGCGTACATCCACAGAAGATCTGTGGTTAGTTCTCCAAGATGTTTGGAACAACCTAAACCGCCGAGTTCCTTTGTTGTTGTAGTGTAGCCAGAAGAAGAATTGATGCTGTTTTGAAGGCAAAGGGTGGTCACACCAAATATTGAATGATTTAGATTCATTCACTGCATGTTGCTGAAATAAATAATTAACACTTCCATTTTTGTGCTGTATGTGAGTAGTTTATGTAATCATTCAATTTTTTCTTTCCTTTCTCTTTGTTGTAAAAATAAAGGTATTTTGAATCAGTGGAAAGCAAATGCATTTGTACTTTTTCAGCCCGAACACTGATGCCTGTTAGCTTCAACACTCAATCAAGTGGCCCCTCCACTTCCTCCCACCTCTCATTCATCTGCTGTTCCCTCCAGCCTGAACAGGAGGATGGAGAGATGGATGGCTGAATGAATGCGGGGAACACAAGAGGAATATGCACGTATGTGTGGAGGAGTAGGTCGATAGGCTATTATCATCAGCATATATTAAGCAAACTGTATGGAAATGACCGGAACCACTTTACCATTTGAGATATGGATGGACGGACGGATGGATGGAAGTGGGAGAGGGAGAGAGAGTGGGAGTGAGGAGGGAAAAGAAAGAAAGTAAGTGGGGGAGGAAGGGGACACAAAAGTGAGGCAGAAAACATCAGTGATTGATTAAGTGACTGATGGCTGGAGAGAATGAGGGGAGGTGGGCTGACAGAGAATGTGAGCCAGAAAAGACAGGAAGAAAAACACATAAAAACTTGCTAACCATTATTTTTTGTGGACACACACACACACGCACACACACACACACGCACACACAGACACAGTCGGGTATTCATATCTTGTGAATCTAATTCAGCGGTATCTTTTTTTGCGCCACGGACCAGTTCATGTCTGACAATATTTTCACGGACCGGCCTTTAAGGTGTCGTGGATAAATACAGCAAAATAAAAGCAGTACCAGTACCAAAAAAATGATTTATTCATAACACACGGGAAGAGACCCAGGGAAACCGAGTTAACGATAAAAACAATTAAAAACCCTGAAAATTATAAATTTCAAACTCATGGGGACCGGGATTTTGGTCCCCATAAGGGGTGTTGATCCCCACAAGTATAGTAAACTATAGTAAATTTTTGGTCCCCACAATGATATGAATACACACTCATACTCACACACACACACACGAGTGGAAGTGGAAGTGGGTAAACTGTGAAACAAACATTATATATCAAATTGAATTCTGTGAAAATGGCATTCAGACTGTCATCAACTTGTGTTTGTGTGCGCATTCGTGAGTAAGGATGCAAAGACTGAGTGAGCTTCACCCTTTATTTTTTTTCTCCATCTGCACTCACACAACAGAAGACTGGAATATATAAAACATTCAATCATTATTCGAATCTGCACAATTATGTAAATTTAAAATGGGCTTATGCGTACTGTAGCTGAGCCTTGTGGATGCCAGTTGTCATTTAGCTCTCTTTCTCTGTCTGTTTCCATGTGTACAGTCTCTTTAAAAACCCCAACTCCCCTCCAACAAAGACCATAATTTCTGGATCATGGTTTGAAGATTGAAATGTCCTCTTACTGCAGGAGTGTTCACATTAAGACTACTGGACAGAGAAAGACAAAAAAATGAAATATTTCTGATCTGATGTCAAGTTTCCCAGATTTTCCTTCAAAATTATGCTTTAAATGCCTTTGGATGACAAAAAAAAAAAAAAACAGATTTAAGATTGAAATTAGAAACTGTTCCCATTGCAATGATCCTTTTTTTTGTTTTTTCCTATCACATGTGGCTCTACCTTGTCCTCAAGGCGGACTTTGAGAACATTAAAGAGTAATTATATGAGCAAATTTAGCACTTCGTGCTTCATCCTCCAAATTATTCTTGATGCAAATCAAAAACAGATTGGCCCAGAAGAAACTCCTTCTCCTGCAATATGCAATTACCCTGTGCCAGTCTAATTAGCACATTTTTTTCCACACTTTGGCCAATAGGTAGTTATGTTTGAATAACAGATTATGCTAACCCACTGTACAAACTCAAGTCCAGGGAAAATATGGATTTGTGACTAAAAGCACAGTTTTCTTTGAGTGGTGCATAAAAGAATGCCAAACTGTGATGCTTAAGCCTTCAAATTTCACTCATGCATGCAATACGCTTAGAGTTTTCATCTTTATGTGTCAGAAATCATCATCAGTGCATGCACTGACATGTTTCTTTTTGATGCTGTTTGACTCACCAATCACTATTCGGTGCCCGGTTCAACTGCTTAATACAAATATCTAATCAGCCAATCACATGATCTTTCTTTTAAGCCACACATTGAAAATCTTATAAAAAAGTTCAGATTAAAAGTAAGGTGTGAAAAAACAATTTGTTGCTGCCACCTTCTTACATCACATTGATTATGGTGACATTATTTATTTGAGGGCTCCTGTTAGCTCTTTACAGATGTTGCATGCTGTTTATCATGGAGCGGTGAGATTCATCACAGGATGACCTCGTGTTTCTTCACTGTTCACATGCAGACTATTGCATTGGTATAGTCCAGGGGTCGGCAACCTGCGGCTCCGGAGCCGCATGCGGCTCTTTAGTCCTTATAGTGTGGCTCCGCGTGGTTTGGGAAAATAAATTAGAAGTATTTAGCTGAAGTGTATTTTGATTATGTTAGTTCTTTTTTTTTTTAACTTGTACTTCTAAATTGGAAGATTATTGTGATAGGCCCTAAATAAATATAAAAATAAAATTATATTCTATTATTTTTTTCATCCCTCAAAATAAGCGCCACACTCGCGGAAGACGGTGTACCCGCAGAAACGCTGTGCATTTATCGAGACTTTCGACACCAGGTAGGCCAATTATGGATCTGGATCCACATTATGTCAGCAGCTCCACCGTGAACTATGTTAAAAACAAACACCGCTCACGCCTCACAGATGACAGCTTACAGTCCTGCGTAAAGATGAAAGCCCCGATTTGCAGATGCTGTGCGCAGAGGTTCGGGACCAGAAGTCTTATTGTAAACATATCACGGCAGACCCGACGATGTTTGCATGAACACGCTTTTCAGCATCTCTTTATTGACCACGGTTGCTGTACGCATACAGCCGGCTGTAGCTTTTCAGCTCACAGCCTGACAACACAACAGCAGAGAGAGCACAGACGTTAAGGCGGCGAGGCGTGATTGTGGGTGCCGCTCAGGTGCGTCCAGCTCCCCTGCAGCGGCGCTGCAGACCACGCCCCGCCACACACATTAACCAGGTAAAATACATATTTAGGCAGAATTTTGCAAATATCTATTTTTCATCTTTTAGCACCATAGTGCTTTTTTCCAATTATTTTTTTAAAAGTCAGGTCAAGGCTCCAAAAGCTCAAAGGAGATATAAGGGAGGCGGCTCACAACAGTTTTTGTTTGCTACATGGATCATTTTAGTTCAGCTGGGTGTCTTTCCTTTTGTTAAATTTTTTTAAGAGTTCAAAATGTGTTAATTACATAAATAAAATGTAATTTTCTCTGTAGCACTTCATGGATTTTATAAGCAGCACACCTTAGTTGTTCACACAAAGCATAAAGGTAAAAAACAATATATACAGTGTTATCTTCATTTTAGATGTCAGAAAGTATTTGCGGCTCCCAGTGTTTTCTTTTGTGTGGAAACCGGGTCCAAATGGCTCTTTGGGTGTTAAAGGTCGCAGACCCCTGGTATAGTCTCATCTATATATCAATAATTGGCTCACTACCACTTCCTATATGTCACCTAAACAGAGTAATTACAGCCTCTGCTCACAAACCTTTAATACATTCACTCTTCCTACATAACATGCAGGACTTGGGAAAAAGGTATTTTCTTACAATGCTCCTTATACTTGGAACAAATTACAACAGGATTTGAAACTGTGCAGCTCAACTGAACTGAAGGGCTTTAAACTAATTTTAAGGACAACAGAGAAAGCATTACTGGATGTCTGTTCGTGTTCTTAATGTGTTATTGTTACTGTCTTTATTTTATTTTCAGGTGCAATTTTTTTGTATGAATTGTAACAACTACAGTATGTTTTAACATGTTGTAGTTTTGTGTGGATATTTAAAACAGGACGCTCTTAAAAATGAGACCTTGTGTCTCAATGAGACTTACCTGTATAAATAAAGGTGAAAATAAAAAACATGAGAGAAACTGAATTAGGCATGTAGATACACTCAAGATGACCTGCATGAAAGTTGATGTCAGACAGGCTGGTCTGAGTATCTCAGAAACAGCTGATCTACTGATCTACTTCCACACAACTATCTATAGGGGGAAAAAAGAAAAAGAAAAGAGAAAGAAATAGGAAAACACTCGAGTAAATGGCCGTTCTCTGGGTAAAAATGCCTTGTAGATGCCAGAAGTGAGAGGAGAATGCCCAACAGATGGTTTTGAGCGGACAGAAAGGTAACAGTAACTCAAAAACCCTTCATTACAACTAAGTTATGCAGAAAAGCATCTCTGAACCCACAACTGAACCTTGAAGCAGATGGGTTACAGCAGCAAAAACCACACCAGTTGCCCTTATGTCATTAACTGTAAGAACAGGGATGGGGTTCCCGAAAATGAACAACAGAAGACGGGAAACCCGTTGTCTGGTGTGGTGATTCTTGTTTTCTGCTATCAGATCCAGAGAGTAGGGTTAACACGACATGAAAGCATGGTTCCAACCTAGCCTTATATTAAGGCTAGTAGCGGTGGTATAATGGTGTGGGAGATAACTTTCGTAGCACACTTTGGGCCCTTTAGTATGAATTGAGCATTGTTTGCATTTCACAGCCTACCTGAGTCTTTCTGACCATGTGACCTTATGAGCAGTCTTCTGACGGCTGCTATCAGCAGGACAACGTACCACGTCACTGGTTCACTATACTCAAGTGGCCTCCACAGTTACTAGACCTCCAGTGGAGCACCTTTGGGATGTGGTGGAACAGGACATGTGTGCAAAGAATTAAGGTAGTTCTCAAGGCAAAAATGGGGTACAGCCTACAACTAGTAAGGCACACTAATAATGGGACTGGTAAGTGTATATTTAAATTACTACGTAACATACAACATATTCATGAGAAAAAAAGACACCATGTCTAAGCAAAATGATAAAAGGAATATAAATGCAATATGGCTGAAAATCACACTTATAGCATTTTGTTACATGAAGCACTCTCATCATATACTCAAACATTCCTTACTAGCCAGGGTTTTGACAGCATAATCAGGCATCTATGCTAAATGAGTCAAGCCAAAGTGCTGTGGCACTTGAGGCAACTTCAGTTTCAGCATAATTAACAGCAGCTGATGACTCTTTTTTTTTTTTCTTGTTCAGTACGACAGCAAATTTTCACAAAGATATGAAGCACTACAGGCTAAGTTTTCAAGTGGGAATTTACATGTAAAGGAATGCTGCTGATTGAGAACAGCATTTTAGCATTAGACATGTTGGATTTTATTTGTTAATTTTTTTTCCCCACAGGTCTTGAGCTGTATTATTGGTGCTTTGTGTAAATGTGTATAATAAGGTCCATTACAAAAAACACTCAATTCTAACCTAAAAAACTCATCATGCATCTTAAACAGCATATCCAACAGGAACCTAAAGTTCGTCCATATTCAGCACGGCAAAGTGAAAAACAAAATGTCGGGGGACCCGGACTGCCCTCTTGTTGCTACCCACAGACACGACAGACATCACACATGTTGTGAATGAGAGCGATTTATGATTGATTGTTAGCAAACACGTAGTCTGTTATGTGTTGTGACCAAGTCATGACACACATTTCTGACTCAAAAGATCTCTAAAACTTATTTAGATGTACACAGATATAATGCTTTGGTGCTTCCATGCTAATGGTTTTGTATTTTTATTCTGTTCTTAATGTTAAGCCCTTTGCTCAGCACTGTTTTGAAGCGCTTTATAAAAGAGTTGACTTGGCTGGCGGCTCTGCATTGAAGAAGCCTAGAGTGCAGAGAGTTTTGGCAGGAAATTCTTGCTCACTCATGTCTGTATCTCAACTTGCTGTGCTAAATCTTTTCAGTTTTATTTAATTTCATTATATGATGCCAGCTGAAAACTGGTTCATCATTATTCTTAATTTTTTTTTCCACTGATCTGCTGTGTTTTTTCTTATTCATTTAAACTTGTATTTACCGATATGTTGCATTACTAATATATTATAGATTTTTCTTTATTGACTTCTCAGATCATCAACGGGGAATAATACACAATCCACATCTGAGTGTGGTTATTTATATATCTATCAAGCGTCTGATCAGTGTAATATATGGGTTTTGATTAGATATCATGTCCATGTGATGTGACCATGTGACCAACAACATGTGATTCAAGACTACAACTTCATTATTATCTGATGAGGAGCAGAAGTGCTTGAACCGTTTCATCTACCAAAATCAGAATCAGAATACTTTAATAATCTCTGAAGAAATGATGTGGTTACAGTTGCTTCAAGACAACAACAGTAACAGACTGAACTAAATTAAATAATACAATATATAACAAAATATAAGAGATGGATATAATATACACAAATAGCTCAATTATAATTATAAATATCCAGAAAGGATGCAACAAAGAGGTAAAACTACAGAATGAGAGTTGCTGATTTTCTCAAGGTAAAGACTTCAATATTAACGAGAGAAGACCAATCATTTGGTGATGGTGGGGAAAAAGAACTCCCTTTTAACAGGAAGAGACTTCCAGCACAAAATGACTCATGGATGCGTAACCATCTGCAGTTTGGAGTTGGGATTGAGTGAAAAGAGAAGACAGGAAAAAAATCCCATTGCATTAACATGAGCCAATGGACTGCCTGGAATCACAGTATCATCAGTAAAAACAATTGGCTCAACATGAGAAACGGCAAATATGAATTTAAAGCGGATTCAAAGAATTAATGCTGTCAAGCTCAATACTGCAAAGACACCTTAAAAGCAATTTTTAAAAAAAGCAATTGCCTGTCTACTCTTAAATGATGTTACTATACATGTGACTGTGCATGTGTGTGCACGCACAGCTAGCAATCACTGTGTCCGACAGCTCTTGACCTCCAGTCGTGGTCCCCAGCAAAGCGATGCAGAATGCATCACTGGCAGGGCTCAGGCTCGGGGGAGCACCTGTCAGTTTGTTGGTTTGTGTGTGTGTGTGTGTGTGTGTGTGTGTGTGTGTGTGAGAGACAGTTTAAATGGTCACGTCAGTTGTCGGGACAGAGTGATGAGGTCAGGACAGCCCTGTCACAGCTGTCTTTGAAGAGAGGTACACGGCCTATCACAGTGACAGCTTTAAGTGCAAATGTCTTTATGACGAGTGCTGGACAACGTAGGGAGAGGTGGAGTTAATCTAAGTAAGCCTCCATTAAAAAAAAAAGAACGTTTGTGGTGAACTTCTGCTAAATCGAATGATTTCACAGATTTATGGTCACCTTTGTGTGCAGCAGGAAGACGTCACTGAATGAGATCATCTTTTCAAATAAAACTTTGAAACACCGCGTTTCACCAAAGGGGGTCAATAATCGTGTCAAGAATCTTATGATTGTACTTGGAAAGATTTAATTAGCTCTACAAAAGCGAGTGCCAGTGATTGAGAGAGTAAAAAAGTACATATTCAAAATCAGCAAAATTAGCTCTTTTTTTTTCTTCCTGTTGTACTAAATAAGGCAACTGTCTGGCTCCCGACAGCAAAAGAAAACTCATTATTTTCATTTCCCTCTCAAGCTCTTTCTGGTTGATTGTCAACAAAGTTGAAGGTGCCTTGGGGATTTTTCTTCTAAAAAGCAGAAAACAACAAAAAAGTTAAAAGTGGCCTAACAGCACAAGGAGTGCTCATATCCATCCTCATAAAGCACTTATCATGAAAGCTCAGATCCATGTTCAATGCTTTGCGGTTAACTTCTCAGCTTTTGTTCTCACATTGCTGCACATCACCACCATCTGTATCACTTATACACCACTGATAGTGCACACAGATTAGACCTGCTCATATATGCAACCACTAAACCAAGCTCAGTTTAAAACTCAACTGAGAACCTTTAAGTGGAGGCTGCATTTCCTAATTTTTATTTAACCTTCATTCTAATCCCATATCTACTCATACTCTCTTCACTTGGAGCTGATAAAAACATTGAGTTACTAGAATTTTAATCTAACTGACATCTTAGTTTTTTGTTGTTTTTTTTAAGTTAGCACTAGTGTGATGCTTTGCCTTGTCCGTACTCATCTAACACTGCTCTGAAGGAATTACTTTTTTGCAGCAACATTTATTTCAGCACTGCTTTAAACCATCCATCCATCAATCTTCTTAATCAAACTACTGGAAGTTATATCCTGACCTGAAAGAAAAATCAAAGCTCTTAAAACAGAACTTATCCACTCTTTGAAAGACATTTTTATGTAACATTTGTTCTTTTTTAGTCTCCTGCCTATAAATGTGAGTATTCCACTTGCTCTTAGTCATCATTATTACATCAATAGTTGCATATATGCCACCAGTCATCTTCCTTTGATTGGCATCGTACGCCTCTTCGCTATTTCACCTCATTGCTCCACGTCTCGCTGTCCCTCTATTAGGCCTGACACTGTCGGCTCTCCTCCTTCTCTCCATCCTCTCTCTAATAGTTCTGGCATTCTTAGCGCCGTCCTCCTTTACTCCCATCCCTCCTTACATTTCCAACCTGCTGTCCTTTCCTCTAATATGGTTGACATTCTTTACTTTCTCTTTCTTCCATTTCTCCTGGCTGACTCAGGCTAAAGTGCTGCCTGGAGGGCCCTTTCATGGGTAGCAGAATTATAACGCTCGGGGCCAAGGCCACAGGTTAAGTGCACTCCAAACAAAGAAAAAGTGACATAAGGGCTGAGTTCTACTTATGTGCACAGAGGAGGAGGACGGTTTATGCAAGGTGAACTGGAGCTGCTGGCAGTAAGGCATTAGGGAATCATCTTAAAGAAATAAATATGCAACAAACAAATGACCAACTCAGAACAGCTCCTCTTCTATTCTGCAGACAGCATTGATCTCTGACCTGTACGGAAACACATTTAGTATATTGATATTATTAAGTATTAATATCCATGTTATGTCTCTCTTGTAGAGAGCCTGGCTCTCTTGGCTCTTGATGGAGGTGGTCGCATCTTTCTCCCTGTCCCTCCCTTACCTTTCCTTACTTGGCTTCTTTTGTCCTTGTCTAATCTTGTCTAACTCTCAGAGAATCTCTCAGTCTTGTTCTCTATAATCAAAAAATTATGGATTTGATCAACTGGTCTCTTTTTCACCCTAAACCAAACCCAAACAACCACTAATTACATGCAGCCTTCCCTCACCAGCTGGAAGCTCCAGGGCGGAAGCTGGAACAACAAATTCTCCCAGATTACAAGACGGCGTATGACCCTATCCTCCTACTTCCTCAAGGTCACCTGCGATGGATTGGGGATTGTTGGGATTTTCCTTAAAACTGGGTGAAAGAGCACTCTCTCTCAAGTTGGATACAGGATACACACAGACATGCATGTACTCAGACACAGTTATACAACCCCCCCACCAAATGCATTCGATGCTTACTTCCACCTGATGCAGACAGGCGGGTCTGTGTCCACCGCCAGGGTTCGGCTGCAGGACCGGATGGCTGTTGTCTACATCGGCTCTCTCCCATAACCCCTCCCCTGTCACAAGTCGCGTGTTTTTTTATGTTGTTATGTTGTATGGTGTTAAGATTCATGTGCTTCATTGTGCTGAGGGGTTTTTTTCTGTTCTCAAACTGCTCTCCCATTAGGAGCTCAGTCTGGGTGGTTCTTATTTTTCCCTCCTCTTCCCGCATGTATTTGTGTATTTCATTGTTTTTCTTACCATCCTACCTCTCTCTGACCTGTCCTAGCAACATCATGTTTGTGCAATGTATGTACGGTCGGAAGGGGTCCTATTTCACTCTGTGTTCGTGTAACATTGCTAGTGACAATTAAACGGCTCAGTCTCAATCAATTATGCTACAGCCAAACAGGGAAAACCGTGGTTGGAGACTGCAGCATGACTAAAATTATTGCGACTGTGTACATGCAGTCTGCTTGTGATAATATGGCAATAAACTGCGATACAGGTGAAAACTGCACATCTGTTGATGAAAAAGTCACATTAACAACTTACAGTCAGAGTTTAGCCAGACTGATCACAACGTGCTGGCAATCTGTCCGCATTTATAGGTTGCCTACCACCAGGTGACCTGTGGAATCGCATGGTGACTGAAAGTGGTTGCTCAGGTATTGGGGATGTTGTAGGGTCAGTCTCTGGCCAATCACCTGCTCACCTCACCTGCTTTCAATTGGTTGCTGCATGTGAAATAACTGAAATGAATCACCGAGCAACCGCTGACATTTCTCAGTCAAACGGAGGTTGCTGTCCTATTTCTACTTTAGTGTGAATGAGCTATGATGCATAAGCAAGACTAGCTAGCTAGCAACAGGAGCCAGACTACCTACAGAGATTCTACAACCTTACCATGGTACCACACTAAAAGCTTTATCAGGCATCCAGCATGACTAAAGGCATGGCAATGTCTGTCAACCAGTGCATCATTTACTAAAATCTGGTAAAGAAACGCACAATCTAAGTATTGACTTTTCTTGTAACGTCACTACCAGGATGGCATCAGAGAACCAAACCTGCGTGGCATTCACAGCTAGGATTGTGAATGTGGAAAACATACCTGTTAAATGTTAAACAGTAAGATCACTGCATTTATTCACATTGCTGTGCCTCAGCAGACTATTACTAAACTACTAATATGACTGTAGACTCCAAGTCCCTGAATCCAGTCACTATAAGCAAAAAGGATGAAATAAAATTGCCAGTCAGGTTGCAGTTTCTATCCATGTGTGTTCTGACTCATATATCTCACAGTTCCTGAGGTTTAGAGTTAGAGAATATCACAGTAAGGTGACCTTATGACCATAAATAAACAAATAAAAGAAAGAACTCTTGGGTGTTCCGATATCTCTTTTGAATATTGAAACAGAGATATTATCCATACAGACAAATGGCAAACACAGAGGCCTAATACGTGCCCATCTCTGCCATAAGGAAAGAGATATAATAAATAAACTGTACCATCATTAACATTACACTAGCAAATAATAGCATGCACATTTACATATTTCTTTGCATCCTATTAGATGGTGCAGAGCGTTTCATAAGCTCTTATCCTGAAATATTCTGGTGCATACATGGTGAAATGCAATAATACAACTGCTCTCAAGCACATAATGTACTGTACATAAAAAAAAATGCTGAACTATAGGTCAAAGCCTGCTGGCTTTGCAACAGTGAAGCAACATGAGCTAAACACCCACAAAGCATCATGGGACTAGGATGATGTGGGTGTATTGATTTTTATGTGGGAGTGGGGCAGAGGGGTGGAGCTAAAACTGGAAATGCAGTAGATGACAGATACCGATTGAGTGAACTTTAAATGGGCATGTGGGGGAGGAGTGGATGTAATGGAGCAGGGCGAACGGAGCAAGTGAAAAAAAAGACAGATCAGAGTGGGATGGAAGGAGGGAGGGATGGTGTTGAGGGGTGGGGCCGGTATCACAGTTACCACACCTCACCATAGAGACGGTTGCTTAGTGATATGGCGAGGCTGACCAATAGCGATGCTGACCGCTAGAATTTTATGTCAGCAACTCTCACATGGAGGTATTTTTGTGATAAAGAGGTGTGTGTGTGTGTGTGTGTGTGTGTGTGTGTGTGAACAGAGTGTTTCATATGTCATAATGAAGTGCACATTCATCTGTAAAGTCCTTTCAGCTTCTGCACAATATTACAGTTTTACACTGAAACAGCAAAAATGCATAGCTTTCTGTGCACCGTGATCTCACCTGGCAGAAGACGGGTTTATACGTGTCGGAAAAGAGCTGGGTTAGCTCCTCAGAGTCACAGAGGTCCAGGGGCAGTCTGTCCACGCACAGACACTTGGAGTGTAGGTTTTCCTCCTGGCTCAGTTGGTTGACGTCCATCCACTGCACCATTAGCGAGCGATCCCCCTGCAACAAGCACCAGTGAGACACAGAGTCAGACAGTAAGGCAATGTTAGGTCCACTTATGTGCCAAGTGCATTTGGTGACACTATACTGCAAATTAAAAATGTTTGTATTGTACTCAATTTATCATGGTTACACTTTGTGCAGTTATCCCACAGAGAGTACAGCGCTGTTTGTACATGTCTACTTTACTTTCAATTGGAAAAAAAGAGCCTCTTTGTGTTTTTACAACATATTTCACCTGATTTGAAAAGCTGGGATCCGTGAATATCTTCCCAGCTTTACAGCAGTCACATATATAGCTCGCTTTTTTGTGTGTAATGTCTTGCTCTCTGCTGTGTCTGGGAGTAAAAGGGGTGAAACACCAGCTCAGAGAGTAATCTAATTCATTCAGCATCTGACTGATCCGCCTGTCTGGACACTTGAAATCGGTAGTGGGTTGCCAGGTCGTGGTGAAGGTGGTACAGACTGTGTTTAACCGACAATCTAGCAACTTGGTAAGATTAGAGGAACTAACCAAACATAGGCATGCGTGTATTCCAATTATTCATTAAAAAAATTGGGAGGACACCAGGAAATGTTCTCAAAATACAGAAGAAACTCAGGAAAAACTGGCATGTTGGCGAGTACTTTAAGATGCTCAGCTGGCGTCACGGGCACTTGCTAAACTCTGCAAAACATTAATGCGAGATACAGTCTGTGCTCTTGCCTCTGTAAGTGCTGGTTTGAAAGCCTGTCAGCCCTTGAGCTCTACTTCCATTTGCAGATTCTGATTCACTTTTCACAAATGTGAGGTCATAGATTGTATGCAATAAACAGATTCTGATGCACTTAAATTTAAGCGATTATGATTTCAGCATTTCTTCCCACAGATAATTTTAGCACTTGGACAAATTTTCTTTGTGTGTTTGTGTGTGCGTGTGCGTGTGTGAGTGTGGTTTGTTCAATTCATAAACTGAAACCAAACTCAAGCAGCAGGGCCTGCATTTTTACTGATTATGTTTTTTTCTCTTCTATTGCCAGTTTCCATCAACCTCAACAAATGGTGGTCGTCGATCGAAACAAGTTTCAGTCGAGCTTTGTCTACATAAACCATGCATAAAGTATATAAGACAAAAGAAATAAGCAGCCTGTGTTGTCTTGGCAACTAGTCTAATCCAGTATAATCAATCCCTTTGTTGAATATTCGATGTTTCAGTCCATGTAAAGAAGATGCTTTGTGGCCTAAGCTACTCCTTTCCCGTCTCATTACATGTACCTGCTGCAGTAGATTTTTAATACTTGCTCTGACATACCATTGGGCGGCCCAGGAGCTCCGAGCGGGCCCGTGAAGCAGAATCCTTCTTCATGTATTCAACAAACCCGTATCCTTTGGAGTGGCCCGTGAGCTCACTGTACACCAGGAAGGAGCGCTCGATGTTCCCATAGGAGCGCACCAGCTCCTCAAACTGCTGGGCGGTGAAGGTGTGGGGCAGGTTGGTGAGGCACAGCAGGGAGTCGGTGGGCTGCAGGGTGACGTTGATCAAACGCCCACGGACAGTGCTGTGGTGGAGGGAGCGGATGGCATCCTGAGCCTGGTCCCCGTTCAGCAAAGTCACAAAAGCTGGAGGAGGGGACATTATGGAGACGGCGACGAGGGGAAAAGACGGACGAGGAACAAGGACACACACAAAGAATAGGGATACACAGACACGGATGGACGGGAGGACCGGGACAAACACAAACATACATTTAAAGCGGACATTCAAAAAAACGTGCATAAAGAAGTTTGCGGGGGATGCGGGATGGAGACACACAGTCAAAGAACATGCTCAAAAGAACTCACATGAAAAGCAAAGAAAATGAGCGACAGGCCAAATGTGGCGGGGTTAAACAAAAGAAAGAAAAAAGGGGGGATGAAAGAGGAAATTTAGGCACAAACAACCAAAACCACAGACACACAGTCATAAAAGACAGACAGACGCACATACACAGAGAGAAAGACAACACATTAGCTAGAAAGCCAATAGGGAGGCACTATGTAGGGGTGGGGGACCCAATGTGACACACACACACGCACCCACACACACACCTCACCTCACTCTACTTAAAAACATCAACCTGATAAATGAGAGAACCAACAGCACTAACAAATGCAATATTAAAAGTAGAATTTAATGAGAATTAAAAAGATCTACCTGATAAAATATCAGCTGTTTTCAAAATAACTTGAAGCAACAGGAGTTCCGTGCACAGAGGTTGTCAGTGCTTTGTTATGTTATTTGGAGGAAGGAAGACGTATTAAAATCAGAGAAAGTGGCATGTCCTGAAAGTCTAATGAAATTTGAAGAGCTTTTTCTCTCCTATAAACTGTTCAACAGGGAGAAGAAAAAGACGTAATAAAGGCCATCACACACACATACGCACATATATATGGGTGTGTGTGTGTGTGTATGTGTGTATATATGTTTTCGGCTGATAGGGTAAATGTATCAAACATTAGAAACCTACAAAACGAGCGGTAAAGTGTTAATCAGCATTGGCACATGCACATCAGAACATAACACTGGCTCGAAAATCAGGTGCCAATACGTGTGTGTGTGTGTGTGTGTGTGTGTGTGTGTGTGTGTGAGTGAGAGAGAGAGAGAGAGGAAGCAAGAGAGAGAAAGAGAGAGAGACGAAATACAAAAGGCATAGTTAAAGGGAGGGTGAAAAAAATGAACCTCCAAAAACCAATTAAAGCCAGCATTATGTTAACTGATCTCAGGGGGACTGACTGCAAGGAGTGTGTGCTGCTATTTAACTTGTTTCCAAACGAGGGTGTTTCACTTGTGTATCCCACTGCAGATTGTTTATTGGCCTTGCAAAGGGAAGTGTTGATCGTAAATTAATAAATATTAAGTTATTCACATTTGAGAAGATGGGTTTGCTCATAGTAATATTAGCTTACTATTTTCACAAGTTTCTGACCAGTACTGCTGTACAAAAAACATAAAATACTAAAATAATAACACAAACTGATTTGAGTTAATAAAGCTTTGCGAATAGGACCATGCACTGTGATGCTAACAAACAACTTAGTCTAATCTGCCACATTTGAACTGAACTGCTTAACAGATGAAAAAAATAAATGCATGACATTTTTACTTTGCTCAAATGCACAAGGTATACCCCGTCTGGTGCAGCAGAATACAAGAACTGCACGACTTTGCACGCTGAGCCTCGGTCAAAGTTTGATTTAATCAAAATCCAACAAATACAGACAAGTGGGCTTTCCACTCTGAGCTCTTCACCTGGAGAAAAATACCACTGTGCCTCAGGAAAATCCTGCTTTGTTGATGCACTGCCACCCCTGCGGTCACGCACCTGTGTGACAACCTCTGGTCTTTTATCATAGCTCATCCTCACCAGCTGTGATCCTGACCCTCAATTCATGCACATGTTGTTCCTGAAATGGTGTCTTAAGAGCTTCATGATTGTACATCATTCACCGCCTTTATGTATAAACTGACTACTGATGGCAAAGCTACTGCTTGTTTTTTTTGTAAATACGGTCCTATTACATACATCTCCACTGTCGTCACACTGGTTGAAATGTGTTTCTGTTCATAGTTTCAAACTTAATCTTTTCTGCTTTCTTATTCCACTGGGATTGACCAGTACTGTGAAAATAAAATACAAATATAGAATATGTTAGTCATTCAGTCTACTAATATGTGATGGTTCAAATAATTAGAAATGAAAAACATTGGCAGTCCGAGTCTTATTTTCCCCACACATTTCAAACTACTATCCCCATTTGTACTGGTTTCTGAAGTATCCTTTTTAGGCTTTCTCCATAATAATCCTACATTATTTGAAGTGAAAGTCAAAGCCTGGCATCTGGTAATGTAGAGCATTAGCTGAGTATCACTTTTAGCCCTCGTCTCAAATTACTGGTGACAAGAAAGAATCCACATCCAGCCGAGCTGGTGTTGAAATGCAGCCCTGTTGAAGCAGCTGAAACCAAAAAGGCTCAAATATTAGAAGAATTCTACCTGTATTTAAATGATACAGGCTAAATCTAAGATAGAGGTCACAGTCCTGGATCTTTTTTTCTTATGTATATACAGCGAAATAAAAGCTAATCTAATGTCCTTCAATGTTTTAACCGTATTTGGTAACAAGGTCAACATTAAACCATGTTATCAGTTGTCAAAATCACAGATTAGGTCACTGTGAATGTTACCAGTGATTCAACATCAAGCTGAGGGTGAGCTGTGCTCCACTGGAATGTGTTGTTATGTTTTTACCACCAAAGCACAGTAGTTCTGTTCTCTGGTACAATTTTAAGTGTTAATCAGTGTAAAAACAAGTATGCAAATCTGTGCGCTTCTACAACATAAGTAAGGAAAAACCTGATTGTTTTTTGAGCCCTTCCAGACTTCAAACAGATCATTTACAACCTACACACCTAACTCTGCATAAATATACGCTGCTATTCAAGAGTTTCGGGAACTGCTTAGATTATTATCCATCATGCAGCACTGTCAGGGAGGCATCTGACTGGTCCCAAATTCATTTTGCAGCATGACAATAATTGCAAACGCACACACAGAGTCACAGAGAACTAACTTCTTACAACAAGAAAAACAAGAGCCCTGCAGCAGATGGTGGCCCCCACAGGGCCCCTGTTTCTACACCACCGAATCAGTGTGGGATTTCACGAAAAAAACGGAAGCAACGAAGTGTGGAAAGTTCCTCAAAATGTTTGGAACAACCTTGAATGACTACGTGCAATTCTACCTCAGAGAACTTGGACTGCTTTAGGGCCACAACACATACTAATCTACACCATCAACGTGTGCAATCTTTTAATGTCGTCAATTAAAGTAAGACAACAGATTACCGGCTACCGCTACGTATCTTTAGTCACCTTCAAAACAATTCAGGATCAAAAATAGCACAGCATAATGCCAAGTTTCGTGCCTGATCTTGAGTGCACAACAAGTAGTCTGGCTCCACAGGCAATGGAAAGTTCAAAGCTGGAGTTTAGGTACCAGGGCCACAAATCAGTGAGTGATTGTTTGTTCAATTATTCAAGTGAAAACACTGACAGCTGGTGTTTCTGCCACTCATCACAGGGAGCAAACGCTGACAAGAAAAAAAAAAAAAAAAATGGAATTACAAGTGGTTTGTGGTGCTAAAAAAAAAGGTTATTATCATTCACGTCTAAGTGATTACACAGTCAAAACTCACTACTTTTCTGTGGCTTTCTCAAACCATTCCTGTATTAGCATCTTCACCTTTAGTGTATGTTTCAAACAATCCTCCCGAGTTTAAATTTCAAGAAAACCTCACGATCCTCAGTGTTCACTCAATCAAAAACCTTGAGGTTTTTAGTGTCGTTTTAAATTAAGACACACTGTTGGCACTTAAGTACTGCGGCACTGGGGGAAATAAGTAGGAGTAAGTAGGTTTATCCTAACTGTAAAAGGTAAATTACAAAAACCCTCAATTTCATTTGCATTTCAGTGATGGAAATAGATACTTGATCATTTCCGTTAGGTGTCTTAAACAACAAAAAAATAAAGCTTTACCAAACCAGGATTCAGTTTATTTCATATGCACTATCAATGAGTGAACAGTGGGGAACAGCCCCAGAGCTACATGAGAGGATCACGGTAATGATTTCAAAGCAGCTGGTTAAACATTTGTAATACATCACGCTGTAACGGTCTGAAATCCTGCACTGCCTGCAAAGTTGCCCTGGTCAACAAAGCCCATGTTCAGGCACATGTGAAGCTAACCAGTGAACACCTGAAGGTTTCTGATAAGACTTAATGTGTTGTGGTTGAACGATGGGACATCAATCCACTCACTGCATTTGGGAGGACAAGAATCCTGACTATGACCTCCAAGAACACCACCCAAAACATCACACAGGGTGGTGCAATCATCAAACTGTTGGAATGTTTTTGTGCTAAAGGTACGGGATGACAACACGGCATTGAATGAAAGACACAGAAACAAACACAACAAGGTCATGGCGAGACCTAACCAATCTCTGGACCTTAATCCAATAGATGACCTATAGAGAGAAATTTAGCTTTATGTATCCAAGTCACAACGTAGAAAACTGGGATTCCAATATCTGCAGAGAGGAGCGGTCGAATATCCCTGCTGAGACCTGTGCAAAGCCTAACAGCTATGCCTGCCACAACACTTACTGCACCAAGTCCTAACAGCATGTATTCCAAGTAGATCAAATACTTTCCCTCACCAAAATGCAGATTTCATACATTAAGACAAAGTTAGTCATCCTTCATGAAAATTATTTTAAATTTAGGTTACATTGTTAAGTAATAAAAATGTAAATAAAACTAATTTTTCAGTGGACGACCCAAAGGCATTTACTTTGCTATATCATTCCTTTTGTACCACAGAAAAAGGAATTCCCACACTTACAAACATAACTCACCATCATTAATCAGAGTTGTTCCGTTTCAGCCAACTGGACTAGAACAACAATCTTCCTACAAAGGTGCAGTGTGTCAAATCTATTTATTGCATGCAAAGGCATCTCAGAGGTGGTGCAAAAACATCTGTAGTGCAGGACGCCCCCACTGACCTGCTCATGACTTCATCTTTCATCTCACATCAAAGCTACTGTAGGTACCTACATACTATCCTTCAGAAACAGGGCTAGGCACACAGAGATCAGACACAGTCTCGACAATTCTTTCATTCTTTACTTAAAAAACTCCAAATGCCACAAAACCATATGCAGGCATTCAGGATGGAGTTTATGTGCAGGCCGTGTGGGCACTGAAATCCGGAAAGAAAAAAAATTAGCCAAAAAGAACGCTGAAATGAGCAACATCTGCTCCACAGGCTTCTTTTTATTTATTTTTTCCAGAGAACATAACTGTAGTCAGATCTAATGCAAGGTCAGGATCATTCTCACGCATGAAAACAAAAATCTATCGCAACTTCTGTCCGTCTTTGTGTCTTCGTGAATCAGCCTGCCTGTATTCATCTTTCTCCCTCCACTGCATCGGTATCTCTATTGATCTCTGTGTATTGTCTTTTCTGAGCCTGTTCTTCCCACCTCGCTCCAGTCTGACTCCTGTATTTCTTCACACCTACTGTCTGTTTCTGGTTTTTTTGTTTTGGTCTCTCTCGCTCCTTCTCACCGAGCATCTCCGCTTCCATGCGCCTGTGTCCGACTTCAGATTCCTCCTCCACCCGAATCAATTTCCTCAAACCCCATCTAATACTCTTACACATACACACACACACACACACTCACACGCTCAGTAATGGATCTCTTGCACTGAGCTGAAAGCCTAATCTGGTTTTAACCCACTAAGTATGCTACCTAACATTAGGCATTAGGAGGAGATGGAGAGAATATGGTTGAGGTTTTATGCTAAAGCCCTCTCCCTCTCTTTCTATTGCCTTTAATGACACAGTGCAGTCTGACAAGCGGGGGCTGACGTCAAATTCTGCTCAATACTTTCTCCACCAGTGAAAGGGAGAACTCTAAGACTCCTAAATAGCTTAGAAAATAATCTTATAATTCACAGCGTGGCAATCACTGAGTGGGCTACCAAGTGAACCTTTGACAAAAACGAGAGAGCGAAAACATGAACAAAAAAAAAAAAAAAAAAAAAAAGAAAGAAAGAAATCACAAAAGCTCAACGTCTTAATTATGGGTCTCTTTTGAACATGTCGATTATTCCCTGTGTTCCAATGAAAGAGTGTGTATGGGCACAGGAAAAGAACAGAAATCTTCCATTGAAAATCACCTCGAAGGCTGCAATTCAGCTGCCACCTTCCCCCGATAAAGGAGCTAATTAGAAACAAGGGAGTTACGAGCGATGCAGCGGACCCCCCCTGAAAACACGAGGGGCCGGTTCTCGTGCTGTGTGCCAGGAGGTCCCGCCGTTTCATCTCGCCCCTGAGGCCAAGATAAAAGTCTCAGGTGGAGCGCGGAGTCTCAATAATAAACAGTTCAGTAGGTTGAAAGGAAAAGCTCCAGACTACGTTCAATCCACACGATCTTTGTGTAACACTGTGATTTTAGATAAATGGCTGCAAGTAACATCTACATTAAATAGTATCACAGTGGCTAAAAATGTATGAGTAATATATAGAATGTAATGGAAATGTTAACTTAAAGCAACATAACATATCGTATCATATAATGTAATATTGAACAATAACTACTGTTTCATCTTATTCACAACACTTCTGTTATCAGTACACATATGATCAGGGTTTTTTCGGCCTTTAGCCATGCCGCAAAGGAAACTTCACTAGCACTGTGGAGCTAAACACATTTATATTTCAAGGTCATTTGTATGGCACATTTAAAACAACCAGAGCTGACCAAAATGTTTCACAGGGACAAAATTAATAAATAAATACAATTAATTATTAATTATAAATGTATAAATTAAAGGTCAGAGAGTAGAAATGAGTCTTAACAAAGCCTTAGAAACAGTTTGGGCAGTTCTTATATGAAATGGTAAGACTGAGGCAACAGCTGAGAAACTTTCTTAAAGTATGGATCCTGGAAAATTGAGGATCAACTGATTACCAGACCAGCCCATCCAGAATATTAAAAAAGAAACAATAAAATCTTAATAATCAACCCTAAAATTGACAGGAAGCCAATAAAGTGAAGCTAAACAGTCAAAAATATATCAGAGGAACACTTACACTCATATAGTATTGGTCCACATATCAGATGTAATGCACTCTGAGTAATGATACACTCATTCTAAGGTTGTACATCTACAACTTACTGACATTTTTCCTGCATTTAAAGACCCGACATGAAGAGAACACATTTCAATCAGTGATCAATAATTAGCTGGTTAAATGTCAAAAAATGTCAGTTTTGGATCACTGGTAAAATAAATAAATACATAAATGGTTTTTTTGGGGTTTTTTTTTTAATGTTAACCTCCAGATGTACAGTGAACTATCCAGTGACCGAACCTAAATTCAGTTTTTTTTATCCTGCCTGTACGCTCTCACCTCAGCAATAAAACAAGGCTGATATTTTTCATTTTAATCATCTTAGCATGTTTCAGATAAATAAAAACACAAACCTTTATTTCTTAAAGGCTATCATGTAACAAATTTATCATAAATTTACTCCTGTTCTTCCTGCTAAAGATGAGAAGTTCTTCAGTCAGAGTCAAAGATTTGCTTTAGAGATAAAAGGCGGACAAGAGGAAACCAGGGAGGTGAAGACAGTGTTTAGAAACTATACCTTCATTGCTATTTCAACTTAAACTAAAGTCATATTATCTTTATATGAGCTGACGTTAACAGGCTGGAAAGGATGAGCTCTCTCTTGATCTGTTTCTCTCTCTCTCACACACACACACACACACACACACACACACACACACACACACACACACACACACACACACACACACACACACACACACACACACACACACACACACACACACAGAGTAGTGAAAGTCTCCTCTGAATCATACTATGACTCCCTGAAGGATATTCTTGACTGAACTGCGAAGTGTATAAATCCTCAGATCACAGCACACAGCATCTTTGAGAAGATCACAGGCTATCCCAACATTTACATTGTCTGAAACACGCACGTTACAAAAAGAAACTCTTTGAATAAAGATTGGGGGATGTGACAAGAAAGGAAAAAAGGTAAGTGGGCTACTTTGCCAGATAGTCAAATACCTGTGGTACTCCACCATTGCTAAGTATGACCACAAATATAAAACCCACACAAAAAGACACTAAAACAGCCTTTATGGTGCCTCTTAGATCTGTAGCACTGATAAACTCTTGTCATCCTTTTGCATCTCTTCCTCCGTGCCTCTCGCTGCCACAGTGTCTACACGAGTAAACACTTCAGACGAGCTGCATCCTCCTCGCTCTCCAGCGCTCCTCACATCCTCAGAGCCCTTTGTCTTCCAACACATCGGCCCTCCCACACACTCCTCTCTGTCTTCAACACCTCTTCTTGTTTTTCTCTCGTCTCTCACACATTTCCATCCATTAATACCCCTACAGTCTTCCAGCAGATAGCCACTTCCATAGTAGTCTCAGTGAGCTTCAGGGTCTCGGCTCAAGTTGGGTACATAGATTGAAAAACGTATATTTTTTAAACAGCTCATTGTGCTATAATGTTTGAAAAGATCACAAGCATATCAGAATCTCACTACATTTGAGCAGCAGTGCAATAAAACCTAACTTATAGGGTTTTGCTTCTCTTTGACATCATTTTATAGCTATTTTCACACATGAACTTCAAAAGTGGTTTGAGTGCAGTGGCCTCATAACACTGGCATTAATCTCCCATGTTAAAATGCTCTTCTTCCATTAGCAGATGGTTTGTTTAAAGCCTAATAAAGAGTTCTGGTTTCCAAATACAAGTTCAACCTTCATGAAACTGTACAGAGGGCAGTTCTTTGGGTGGGTGGGTTATTTAGCTATTTATTTTTTAATAGCTCATCTGTTTGTATTTTGACAAGACTTAAGGTTAGAATGTAGCTCCTTTAATTTTCAGGTATAGGTGCACGTGCAGCTGGCTCGGTTACTGAACCGGACAACATCTAGCAACATCCAACATCCAGCAACATCCTTGTGACTAGAGAGGAAAATAATTAAATAAATAATTAAAATTGCACTGAGGTTTTTTTGTAATCGGCGACTGATTGTAAGTACCTGCAACAACCATTTCAGGGCTCGCAAAATTTCAAAATCCCTGGTAGCCCTTCGGGCAGGCACTCTTCAGTTTTTGGTAGCCCAAAATAAATTTAAGTAGCCCGAATAAAAAGGGAGCAATTTTTTATGTTTTGTTTCCTGTTTTGTTTCCGTTACAATATTATACTTTAATGTATAATATTGTAACGGAAACTCAAACATTAATCAAAAAATTGTTGAAACACAAATTACAATATTGTATAAAAATTACAATCATCAACTCAAATACTTGGTTGTAATTGAACAGAAATTTCTATGAACTTGTCAGAACTGTGTAGAACATGAATCAGTCTGTGTCAGATCCTGAATTTGAAATTTCCACTGAAATCACAGGTAAGAGGCAAGTGGAACCAAGATCTAGGCCATTTGCTTTTTGAAGTTTGCAAAGACCGCTAAATTTTGCCAGTGGTAGTTCACTCTTTGCAACATAGTAGGCTGTTCTAAACAGATTTTTCAGGTTGATCTTTAGTATGTTATTTGCAGACTGAGCAATAATGCATTTCTTGCATTTCTCATGGGTTCTAATGGGGGCCTTTCTTAAAATTACTGGTCCCAGTAACAAAGGCACTTGTCGACTCAGAAATCGAGGGAAAACCAACAACACACCCGGCAGAACATTCTGTTATTTACACGGGTGCACATAAGTGGTCCGCATGTGCGCATTCGCTGTCAAAATAAAAGACGCGCACCAGATAAGAAGTTGCAACGCGCGTTTGCGTCCATATAAAAGACACTGTTTTTGTCCGCTAGAGTGGGATATTCATGGCACATTCTGCACCAAATCTCTGTGCGTTCATCATTTGTTTAAAGCCAGCTCACCTCCTGCAACCACTTTTCCTAGAATACGCGCTTCTTTTGTGGTTCGTACTCCATCTGACATTTCTTTGGAGGTGGAGGAACACCAAAGTAATTGCTTAAAGGAGCTTGCTTCTTCGACATCTTTAAGAGTTCTAAACAAATGTCTGTCCTCCTCCAGAAAATCTTATGGACGCAAACGCACGTTGCAACTTCTTATCTTGTGCGCGTATTTTATTTTGACAGCGAATGCGCACCTGCGGACCACTTATGTGCACTCCTGGTTATTTAGCTTGTCATATTGCAGCCACAGAAATTCTTTTGTCCATGAAACCATAAAGCTGCACTTTCTCTTCCCTCATAGTCTGATTTGTCATAACTTTTGCGTTTTGTGGTAAGCTTTTCTTTGGCTGTCACTTCTTCACCCTGACCGGTCTTATTTGGCTCAGCAGAACTAAAATATGTATCCTGCTGCCTTTGCACACGCACTCACATAACGCTCAGCGATTCTCTGCGCGATCAACCTCTCACATGTTTAAGCTTCCTGCGGGAGATTTCACTTGTCATGTTTGCATAGTAAACTAACGATTGATAAGATGATGTCAGAGGAATTGGTGCGCAAATTATCGTCACTCACCAGTCAGTACTGTCGCTCTCTACACACAGTTTGCGCGATTGCAAAGTGAAAGCAAAAAAAAAGCGCAAATTAAAATGTGATTTCAATATGTCACATACAGGGCTGCTCGATTATGGCAAAAATGATAATTACCATTATTTTCACTGAAATTGAGATCTCGATTATTTGACGATATTTATTTAACAATAACAATGTATTGAATAATGGCTTTAAAGATTGTCAAAAATAGTATAAAATAGTGTGCAAATACTGATAACAGTGCAAATGTTTGCAATATAAAAAATAAAATGTAAACATCTGTTTAGTGAACTTTGCCATGTGGCTCTGTGGTGCAGCTACAACACCAAAGTTTCCACACTATGTCTACTTGATCCACGTCTGACTCCGCGAACCCATAATGTTTCCACACCACTGAAAGGTTTGTTTTTTTTTACCTCTCTTTTCAACCAACAGCAGTCACTCTCCTCTCCAAATAACTTCTGCTTAGCTTTCCGAGCTTCCCTCGGGTCCTCTTAATTGTTGTGACGGGTGTTCGAAACGCAGAGAGGTGCGCTCGATTTGCCACACGGAGCAGCGCGAGAGTAAAGCACGAGGGAGGTGCTAATAATCGGCTCAGTCATTTTTAATGATCGTTGAAAGCCCAGATCGTAATTTAGATTAAAATTCGATTAATTGAGCAGCCCTAGTCACATATTGACAGTGGCTCACCGATGCCAATGACATATTTACCCAGCTACATTTCCGAAAGAATGCAAAAGAATTGACATATTTTTCCTTCCTATGATAGCCCGACGGGCAGGGCAAGGATAGATTCTGGTAGCCCGACTGGAAAAATCGCTAGCCCCGGGACGTCGGGCTAGCGATTTTGCGAGCCCTGCATTTAGTTGCAGAGAAGCTGAGCATGCAAAATCCTCAACATCGACCACTTTTGAACACGAGGAGATTGTACAAGTCACCTGGTTGGAGGCAAACTATCTCCAAACAGTTGTGGACCAACTGAGGATTGACTGCAATCAGTCTCAGACAGACTGGTGAAGGTTTGCAATAATTGCGCTCTAATTTCTTATATAAAAACAAAGCTGAGAACCTAACTTCCTGCAACGACGCTGGTATTTGTGGAGGAATTTCTGTGTGAATCTGTGAAGTTGGGGCTGGGCTAATGTGAATTTCTGTATATAACAGATTTATAGTTTTCACAGATTTATCTCAGTTGATTATCACATATACTGTAGATTTCACGCAATAACAAACCTGACCCCATTCAATCACAAATCAATATCAGAATGATAAATAAAGCAAAAAGGCAAAAGAGTGAAAGTGGTGGCCCCTGGTTGTCATCTTCAAAGCAACGAGATCGCAAGGTCAGTGCGTTGTGCGCAATAAGTTCGATCATGTAGCTTCAATGGAATTGACAATTGTGCTGTGAGGTACAGATCAAGCTGTGTGTTCCAGTTGTGTTTTTTTCTTGGTAGTCGTTTACTTAGAATGAACTAGCAGGTATGTGTTCCTGTGTGAAGCACTCACAGTCTATGGATGCAGCTTGTTAAGCAAGCTTGCTAGAATTAGCTTGCTAACATTAGCTGGTCATGTAGCACTGACACATTAATGCTGTAATGGTTAGTAATGGTGTGGCTTCAAAGTACGGATTCCAAAATTCCAAAATACATTGTAACGGTCGCATATTTTATATACAGATTATGAATGGGGCATGGAAAAGAAAGGACATGAGGAACTCTCACTTACAAATGGACGCTGATGCTGTACGAAATTTGTACTGGTTAGCTTCAAATAATTAGTGCAAGACGATTCATATTTTTGGGTTCTTCTAAACAGCTCGTCCATGGATTCTGAAAGACGTTCAGGACCAAAGTCCCTTTTTAAAGTACAAAGAATTATTTAAGGAAATATTGCAACCATTGAGAACAAGCGTGGAAAAATCTGGAGAATCTGAGCTTAAATTTACCAGGAATAAGAAAAGCAATGGCGGTTGACCAGTGTGAGTGTATCTAAATTCACTTTTTAAATAATTAATTTTACAGAGGAGGATATCAATAAGTAGTGTTTCATCATCAAACCTTGTGGTAAATGCAGGATATCGGTTTTAAAACATGAATATTGAAATTATATAGAAAAGTATTCGAGGTTAAGGGCAGAGGTGCTGTGTTATATAGATGGATAGAGGTGGAAAGATGAAGGGATGGATGGATGAGATGCATAAGTGGCGGTGCTGAGTGGATCTAACACCCGGCATCTCTCAACCAGCCGCCCACTCTTCCGCCCACAGCTACATTGTTCACTCAGCTGCTCTATCCCTCTGAAACATTTCACTCTAAAAATTCAGTCATCTTTTATCATTTGCAAACATTTTGTAGTACACACATAGACATTTGCATTTCAAGGGCAAAGATGGCCATGGAAAATGTAAAGATGTTTAATTAGTATTTAGTACGATGACTCGAACAGACAGTGCTTTGTGGAATCAGCTGCAAATATTGTGGACAGTAAATAATTGAATGAATTTAAATTGTGCCCATTATCCCTCTCCTGCTGGTCATTCCACCATCAGTTCATCACTTATTGATCCTATGAACAGATCACTCCGTCTCTATCATTCATTCTGCGGTGTCCAGCCCTCCGTCTGTCTCCTTTATCATTAGTCACACAACCTGTCATTTTAAGCCAATCCTAACCTTCAGCCTCTATTTATCAATTCACTTTCTTCACTTTCTTCCTCCATGCATACCTCAAAATGTTTCTGTCTCTCCTCCCATGTTGCGTTTTGTGCCACTTTCTTACTCCTTTCTCTTGTAGCACCTCAGCCCGGAGTAAAGGAATAACTGCAAATAAATCAGGTTTTTCAACATACCACTGACCCTAGAACTACAGACTCTACAAAGTTTTTCAATCCAGTTTATTTGCAGAATAAGTAACAACATAAATTTAGGTTTAAGTAAGTTTTTGACTGATTAAAATATAAAAATATGTGTGATTTCTTGTTTTAATGAAAGGCGGTCTAATTAATTTGTTAAGCACTGTAAACATTTTAAGATTCTCTCAGTGCAAGAAATTAGAAAAGACAATAGTTTTAGGTTATCTGAGGCAGCGCTGTGCTTTTAATGAATTGGCTCCATAGTTTCAATGCTTATCAAGTAGAATTAGGTTGCCATGGTTACAAATGAGAAGTAGGAGGAGCGGTGGTTGAATAAAATAGGAAATCTGATGATGATGATGCTAACCAGATGACACTCTCGGGTGTTTTTTTTTTCTTAAACTTTTTACAGATAAGAATAATTAACAGATTAACTCATAATGACTATCATCATTTGTAGCATCATTTGTGTATATTGTGTACTGACGTAGCTCCCACACATATTAGTGACACCACGCAGAAGCACCTGTGGAAACATTGCACTGAACAAACATTTCTATGCACCGCAAGGCTTTAAAGAAATGGCCGGTAAAAAAGACAAAAAAGACAACACTGGGACATACAAGAAAATATGAATATTCAAACTACATCCTGACAATACCTCGGGGAGACACACAATGTATACTTCCTCTTTTGTGTTTCTGTAGACAGCTGGTTATCACAAGCTGTTCTAATCTTTTGTGTGCATTTGTGCTCTCAGTGAACAACAAAGCAAGGTTGAGCACCCTGATAACGCCATGAGTATAAGTATCAGACCTTATCAGTATGCGTGTGTGTAGTGGGCGTAGCATGTAGCCATCTTGTGTGTTTGCGTACAGACACTTGATTTGTACAGAAGCGTTCCACCAAAACGAGCATGCTCATGTGAGTCCTTATGTATGTGGGTGGCTGTGGGTTTTTTTTTTATATGCATTGGTGTGAGCTGCAGATAAGGCAAACACCATCTCTGCTCAATGAAGATATGAGTTGGGGTGAGGGGGGGATTCCTATCTTCAGATGTTTATGAATGTTTGTGAATTAAAGTAACATCTGCATTTTTCATATTTTAGAGATGCCTTTTTTTTGACAGGATAATTTCAAGAGCCTTAATGTTTTTTAAATGATTTGCACCGCAGCCTGTACAAATCATTAGACTCATCAGTATCAGACCAAGACACCATGTTTCTATGTCATGCTCAACCCTGCTGTTTGCCATATGAGTTATTTTCAATATCCCATAATCATTCTTGTTGAGCTAAAAGGGTATAAAGTAAATCCTGCTGGAAGCATAAAAATCTGGTTTCAGTGTGGTAGGTAGTGGATAACTTTTTTGGGGGGGTATAAGAGTGCTTTGTTGATTCTGTTAAGAATTACTCGACTATTTAAAAAGGTCAGCGGTTGGATGGAATAGCTTTCAAAACCTGTTTTTAATAGCTTTTGACTTAAAAGGCTTCTCTGTTGGTATAATTGTGCATTCTCTACATAAAGTAGGAAAACAACAACACGAATTTACGAAGGCAATGGGATAAGAGTTAGTGGCAAGGATTTGATGTCAGGCGGCTCCACTGTGATAAAAACTAAAAATACTTTATCCTAAAACTTGGGAAATTACGACGTTACATCAGCCAAAACATAAAAAATCAAAAATAAATCAAAATAAGTCGCTAAGTGTAATATAATACTATAAGAACGATGTTACAGAAGTTGGTTAGGATCTATTAATTATCAATAGCCACCACATTATGACGACCTCTGTGTCAGCTGACGGAGGAATCTAGGAATCAGGATTCAGACAGCAACAGCAACAATGAATTTCCTTGGAAAGTAATGCGGATACATTACAACAGCTAGCAGTTCAAAATTCAGGGCATACAAACGTTTGCTGTAACATATCTGGGATTACACCACTTTCCAGTCACAACTACTGCAATCCCTCCACATTTCTTATTACCACTAAGATTAACTTCCCTGCCTGCCCAAAATATCCTGAAGCCAGATACGGTTGTACGGTGATACAGTGAGGTGGGGGTGGCAATGTCTCAACGCAAAGCTGTAATGCTCCAGGAAGCACCCTGTTTCCTCTGGTCTTAATCATCCGTATTATTATCCAAACATTTCACATTCCTCACGATGGTCACTGGAACAGCTCTAGCACTAAAACCGCCACATTTCCACTGTAACTTCTCAATGACAGCAGGTCCTCCTCAAGTCTGCCAGCCTATTTGCCACGTAAATGTTATTTACTCTAACGGCCTTTTCAATTAGAAAAGTCCAACCAAAGTCACCCCAAGGTTCATCTTTTTCATCGGGTTAGTGTTTGTTTTCTCTCACTGCACTGTTTGAAATAGTACTACAGTTCTGTCACCCTCACCAGCAGCCGCCAGAGGTGGCAAAATAACTGACTTCTCCCTGGATTAAAAAACAAAAAATGACAGTAGAAACAAACAGGAAATTGAACAGCTGGAACTTGAGGATAATGGCTCTGCTCAGTCAGGTTACAGACATTTTCTCCATTGTGGAAACTGTGAAAGACCATGTTATGTCATAAGGTTAAATTGTTTAAAGTCTAGTCTTGCATCTGTCCAAAGTAGTAGTAGCTGACACTAGAGAGACAGCTGAAGAACGGTGAAAGAATTAAGGCCAAGGAGATACTTGTGTACAAGAGACGAGCTGTGAGATGAGCCTCCTCACATACAGCAACAGTAAACAGGGTGAAGTGAACATAGCGTGTTACTTGAGTCTGGCAGGTGTTTTCAGCAAAGGTTTGAGAAAATGAGACCAAATGAAGTTGGTCTCAAAGCTGCACTCCACAACGTCAGTATGGGAATATTTTTGGATTAAGCCACATAAAAGAGGAGATCCCATTAGCACCAACGAGCCAGAGTGCTGGCTGTGGCAGTACAAGTAACTCTGTGTACCTCTGTGCCAAAAGTCTAATATTCATTTGCATGTAATTCTTGTTAATAGAGCCACAAGTCCACTTTGTTTGTTTATTTTTTAGGTGTGTGGCTTCATTGTATGCTTTATTTTAGAGTAAAACTTAATTACAGTTTATATTCTTCTGACAACAGACTAAGAAGCCTAAAATAATAACAATAATAATAATAATAATAATTATAGTAATGATAACAATAATAAAAATAATAATAATAATAACATCACTGCTGTCTCACATTTGTCCTGGATATATTTGGGCTGCATTACTGTCAGTCTTCTTTTAATGTGATAAAGGCAAAAGGCAGAGACCTTTAATGGTGATGAGACTTGGCAAATGAAAGAGAACCATCAACATCATCGTGGTCTCCTTTCTAGGTGTCAGGTTTTTTTTAAGCAAGCTGAAGTGTGTGTGTGGGGGAGTAAGAGCTTTATTAACTCATCAGCTTTCTACAGCACACTTGGCTCTAATGAAAGTCTAAAGAATTTTAAGTAATTGACACCCAAAATGAAAAAAGTACACAGACAAAAAAACCCACGATGACATCTTCACAGTCAGCCTGACAGCAAGAGGTAAAAGGTGCAGTAACACGGTGAGTGCATTGGTGTGTGTGTGCGTCCTTGCGCTCTGTGTGATCAAAGATAACAGTCCAATCACATTTGCGTGGCCTGTGCTGATTTGCATTTAGTGATTCACGAGGAGACAGATGGACAGATGATGACAGCGAGGGAGGAAAAAAGAAAAAGAGGAGGAGGAGGAAGGTACAGAGTAGAGGGAGTGAGCCAGAGAGAAAAGAAGGGAGAGTGGTGACAAGCTGCTGTCCAGGGAAGCAATTAGATGGACTCTGCTACTGTCACTTAAGACAGGAGGACGGAGAACAAATAAAAAAGTGAAAAATAGGAAAAGAGCTGTGTTGAATCTTATAATGATTCTGTTAGCTCGTCTTGTGTAGTCCTGTGAGAACAAGTCCAGAGATGCACAGGAACAGGCAATGGCTAAGCTTCAAACCACATGCAGTGGCTGTAACATCAACAGCCCAACTCCCATCTGGATGACCTCTGTTGCACATCCCCCACCCCCATCCATGTTTTCTGTCACTACACTGAGAATAAAGGCAAAAAGCCTTACCAAGGTGCATATTTTGCTCTGTCCAAGAGCCAAATGCTCAGCTCCAATTACTAATACCCTAATATGAATAATTAATCTCAATGTGTGGTAAAGCAGAAGCAGTCACACAAAAAGGCCTCCTCACAACACCAGTCACGTATAATCTTCTTCAACCCAGTCATTACAAAGTAAAATGATGGATGATGACAGCCGACTTGCATAACCCTGTGGAAATGCGTTTATTAAGTTTGAAGTTATAATTTCATTACGCCGATTTTAGAAAAGGTGGATCAACAGTTACGCTCACAATATCATTCTAGAGATGATTTGGCAGCCAAATATTGTAATTCATGCCACCTTATTTCTGCACAGCCTATTTAAATGGCTGTACCCATTTACATGTTTAGTTTGCTTTTTGTTGGTCTCGATAAGATTCAAAACACAAATGTAGGAACATTATGCTAGATGATCATCAGTTTAGGCAATTTTCTGATGATTAAGATTGGGCACTGCTTAGATCTACCTTATATTCAGTCAGCCAACCTCAGGTTCTTGTCGAGTCCTCAGTCCAAGAAAGAAAATGGCAAAGTGATGAATCAAAAGAGCTTAAATACACACACAAGTTCATTTGTAACTTTTCCATAATGCTGTTATACATTATTACATTATTCAGATGTGTGAGGTATTGAGTTGTTGGTTGCACCCTTTGTTTATTAACAGGTTCTAAAATATATTTTTCCTTCACTCCCACCAAAGGGCAGAACTACACTAAAACGTTGGTGTTTTTGGGTGTTTTTATTATAGCACAATGATGCCAGCCTGTTATGGTGTTATTGTGACATCATAGGACATTGTAAAAAAAAGCTCTCTCAATGTCCTTCCCACTGTCGCCAAGGTGCTTGCTTGCTGAATCGAATTTATTGAACTGAATATGGTTTCTTAATTTTTCGTTTTTCCCATGTAGACTTTGACCTTGGGAGCTAACAATGAAGGTCCAGGTTAAATGCTGAGCCAACCGAGGTAGTCGTGTCCCCCAAGGCCTATTATGTTGTAAACTTTGAAGACAATCCATGAAAAGTGTGGGTGATATAAAGTTTATCTGATTTTCACATTTCGTATCACCTTGACTGGATTTTCACCAAAATAAAATTAGCTTGAGCTGTTTTTCTGTTTCTACTATAATCACACAATATTGGAAAATGATATCTTAAAAACTGACAGACCGACCGACAAACAAACAGAATTGATTCCACACTCCGTCCCGTTAAATTTTACTTATCATTGAGAAAATTTGTTGAAAATTAAAAAGTTAACCTTTTCAAAATACAATTTCTTTGCAGCGACTTATGTTGTTGAAGGATGGGGGTAAAACCCATGGTATTAAAAATGGCATCGATACCATTCTTAAAATTCTTGCAGAAACTTCCAAAACTTTAAAAGAAAAAAAATCTAAATATCTTTGGAACTGCTGCTGCATTTACTGAGCCTAACCCGAGGCAGTTATCGTCAAGCTCAATGTTCCTGCTTCCAAACTAAATACACCCTTCTAGACATCTGAAGCAACTAACAGCCAAGCTAATCAACTTTCCATTCAGCAACACCATTACCAAACCACACAAACCACCAGCAACACAAGTCAGAGATATTAATCTCTTGGAGGAATGGAGACAAATAGAAGGGAAGAGAACAGATTATGGATTTAAACACTGACAAAAAAGGATAAGGAAAAGCTTGCTGAGCGTTTTAATGGCAGTGACATGGAAAAAAAAGCAAGGACTGCTGCAGGAGAAGTTACTGAGTACATCCCTTGGCCTATGTATTTTGGTATTTCACCCACGCTGTCACACATGCATACTGTCAGAGCAGCAACAGGCCAATGAGCTTTTTGCCAGCATGTGCTGTCTTCATCGGTGCAACAACGAGGACAAAAGCCTTGATTGAAAGACAGGGATTCCCTGGATAACCCTCACTATTGTTTTCCAACACCCCTGGTTCCGCAGCGCTGCCGCATCAGTACACATGCCTCAGCATCGGCGGTGTCACGTGAAAGCGACAGGCTTACTCTGGATGGTGTGTTGGATGGACGGATTCATGCCTACAAATTTCTAACAGGCTGTTTAAAGCCTCACACCATTTGTCCATGGGTGCGTATGTAAATGTGTACAGTCCTGCCTGTCTGCCATTCTCACTCTCTGGCTGAAGTTTCATGTCAGAGCTGAGTTAAGTTTTAGCAGCAGAGACCTGAAACCAAACCAAAACAAGCCTCAAAGCGTTTTCCATATTTAGTGAAAAGAAATTAAAGTATGGCCAAAAGTCTTCCTGACCTGAAATTGTAATTATATCTGGAACCATACTAATTGTCTCGAGAGAGAGAGAGAAGAGAGAGAGGGACAATATTTTTTTTCCATCCAGTCTGTGTGCTCTCAAATTAATTGTGAATATAAATAATAAACAGAGTATTAACAGCGATGACACAAATCATTTCTTTAAGCTTTAGAAATGCACGTGTGGATGCAGTTGATCAAAAACTGACTCAAAAAAATGACAATTAAAGCTCGCCGGGCCACGAATCTGCGTGGAATTTGCTCACACCGTTTTGTTCGAGCAACGGAGCAATGCATTAAAATTAAGCAGGCACAGTGGACAGGCCAATTTAGCGATAAACACATCATCATTTATCGAGAAAGCCTCTGGCAACAGGTGAGCCGTAGCATTCGGGACGCGAAGCCCACCATTTAAATTAAACACCAAATGAGCTGCAGTTCGAATGTGCCAAATTTGCAGCCAGCTCATAATCTGCTTTGATGAGATTTTATCAAGCGCTGGCGATCCCACCAGATAGTAATGTAGGCATCGAGGCTGATAATAATGGAGGCTTAACTTTTAAAATGCAGACCATGGGCCAGCTAACAAGCTGCTGGTAAAGTGCCTCCAATTTGCTAATGGCGAGGAGAGGCTGTAAGGAAGGAAAGTAGGAGAAAGAGGGACAGATGGAGAGGCTGAAGGCAGCGAGATGTGGGAAAGCAACAAAGATCAAAGGATGTGAGAGGTTTAGAGACTTTTTTAATGGAATATCTCCGCTGTAATAAGTAGGAAAATTAGGAGAGCAGGAGAGGAAGGGCAGGGTGTAAGTAATGATGTTACAGGTACCCTCCTTATTTTATGTGTGTTGGGAGGGTGGGCGTTTAAGGGGGGGGGGATCATTAGCCAAGGAGCTGAAGCAACAACAAAACCACAAATGGAGACACCGAGATACGCGCACACACACCAAGACACACTTAAACACACACGTTAACACAGATTTGTGCACTGCAGGACACGCTGACATAAACACTCTCATCAGTATGGCCTAATAAGTCCAGCGGTGGAGGCTGGCTCAGTGAACTGATATGGTCATGAGGTACAGATGCATGCCAAAGCTGTTCCAAGGAGCACATTTCAATTACAACAGAGGTCGGGGGGGGGAGCTAACAGAGGCTAACACACAAGCAGTAACAAAAACACCTCAGAGAATCATAAAGCTGAGGACCACTGGTTTGTAAAAGCAATCTCTGTTGTTATACCATATGAAATAAAACTGAACCAAAGGCTGGGAAATATGTGTACTTAGGAGATCTAAAGATAGATCCACAAAGAGTTACTCTATCTTTATGTAATCTACAGTACAAGCCCATTAAAGGTGCGTATGTACAGCTCAAGGAAAAGAAATGACACTGAAGTAAGTTAATAGCAATTACTAACACTGACACAAGAGAAGTTTATTAATATGACTGATACATAAAGCAGCGAGCTATAACGATCACCTTCCTCACCAGCAGAGATGGGCAGTAACGCGTTACTGTAATCTGATTACTTTTTCAAGTAATGAGTAAAGTAAGGGATTACTATTGCAAAAAGTAATTCGATTACTGTTACTTTCCCGTAAGCACGCTGCGTTACAGCGTTACTAAACCGTGATTTTGTTTGTGAGAGT
The DNA here is from genome assembly GCF_013358895.1 of Oreochromis aureus. Classification (NCBI taxonomy): domain Eukaryota; kingdom Metazoa; phylum Chordata; class Actinopteri; order Cichliformes; family Cichlidae; genus Oreochromis; species Oreochromis aureus. The sequence goes on along the minus strand of NC_052958.1, from coordinate 34,625,773 downwards.
GTCTCATGACGATGTGGGAGTGTTCGACATCCATGGCAGCAACAGACGTGTGTAGATCAACAATGGTTAATATGGAGTGTGTGAGAGAGTACAGCGTTTAAAGCTTGGAAGTACTGACATTACTTTGAGTTTGATTCCATAAAAAGTGACAAAAACATTAGCGTCCGCTGTACACTCTGCATGGGAAAAAACTTCTTTCTACAGTAAAATATTCAAATCTGAGGAAACACCGAGCACGTTGCAATCCATGAACTTTCAAATGTACTATTTTAACAAAAAAGAAAAAAGTTACAGTTGCAGTTATTTACCTGCACTCCCAAACAGAAAAATTTGTTTTAGTGGTTGAATGTTATTAATATTCTTAATATATTTATGAGTCAAATTTGGATATAAAAACAAATAGTTTGAAATGTTTTTTTAAACATTTGTATTTTCTTCTTTTTATGACAGGTAGTCTAGCACCTGTATGTTTTGTTACATAGTAGAAATGATGGTGAGTCCGCACAAGCTTTTCCAAATAGAGATGATTTTGATTCTGTGGTCCACGTGGGTAGAAGTGATGTCAATTTCTTCAGCAAACGGTGAGTGTGAAAGCTGCATGCACGCGCGCACACACACACACACACACACACACACACACACACACACACCCATCAGCAGAGACTTTACATTAAAATCAACCAATTGCCCATGTGCCCACAAGGCGGATTTCAATTTTCAATTTGAGGTATTTCATAGGAATGACAAGCTGGCCATCGTGTCTCCAGCTGTCTAGGCTTAAAAACTACCTGCTAAATACCAAACAAATACAGTTAATGTGTGTTGGGGTAGAGTTGTGTGTGGTTTTTCATTTTTAAAACTTTATTTTAGTGCCTAAAATGTTTGCACAGTGTTGTACATTAATTGGATCACTTCGGGTACACATACCATATTTAAAGTGAAAATGAAACAGTTGTTAAAGCCGAATCTCTGCGTCTTCTAAAATGATGCAAGGATTGGCTCTCTAGAACAAACAAAACACACACATAAAACCAACAGGCTCTCACACTCCCCAGAGACCATCCTGGTAGTGAAAATTATTCAACTCCTGTGCACGCTTGATAGTGTATTTGAGTCTGCATATTTGATACACTCACCTCAGGGAATAAGTCTGTATTTCACACCAATTATTGAAATTCCTACACAGACATTTTCTGTTCTCCCAGGGATATACATGGTTTTTTTTATCCATACTTACTTGACAGCTGTGCCTGACCCTTATAGGTCTTTTAAATACCAAAATTGATGTCTGGAGATAAAAATGACTACGGATCAGGGATGACCTGGAGGACAAACGTCTATGCAACATGTTCTTTGTAGACAGGTCTGAATGTGGCTGTAACCTTGGTGAGTGAGTCATCTCTGCTTCTCAGTTCCTGTATAGCCACTGTTTTGCTTTTGCTTGTGGTTTTTGCTCATTGTTTTGCGCTAATGAGGTTTTGTCATTTAATAACATAGTAACTCTGTGTATTTGAGAGGACCATTGTGAAAGAGAGCAGAAATGTTTTCCCACACTGGGTAACACATTGTTTAATTAAGATTCATTTATGTGGTGACGCAGACCTTTACGAAAGAAAAAACGAGGTTAACAAAGGAAGCCTCAGTTTCCTTTGTGTGATTAATATTTCATGGCGTGTTTATTAAAGAGCCAAGGGTGGTGATATCAACAGCAGAAACATTCATGAAACCAATATAAAGCCCATTTCCTATTTTAGGCTAATTTGAGTGATAACTGCTGTGTTCAGTATTAAAGTGTAATGAAATTTGCATTAGGGCTCAATATTTTCTCTTAAAATATTCAAACGAATCTCTTTGATCAAAGTAAATTCTTCGGGAGGTCCAGTTCAAACTTGATAAAAGGCATCACACAAGGACCACCCTCCTCGTCCCTCAAGATAGATGAACAGATTACTTAGCCTGGCTGGTCCTGACTGAGGACCAGAGGAGCCAAGACTGATTATAGTGTGCACCTTCAATTCAATTCAATTTCAATTCAATTCAGTTTTATTTATACAGCGCCAAATTACAACAACAGTCGCCTCAAGGCGCTTTATATTGTAAGGCAGACACTACAATAATACACACAGAGAAAAACCCAACAATCATATGACCCCCTATGAGCAAGCAATTTGGTGACAGTGGGAAGGAAAAACTCCCTTTTAACAGGAAGAAACCTCCGGCAGAACCAGGCTCAGGGAGGGGCGGGGCCATCTGCTGCCCCATCACCTTCAGTCTGTCTCCAAAGTACAGCACTACACTTGTCTCAAAATTATTTTTAAATAATTATTTCAGTAATTTCTGTTGGAAAGTAAGCACATTATTTCTGTCTATATTCTTTTAACTGCTGTAAATGTCATTCTGAGTACCCTTTCATATATATAGATGTATAGTTATTTTTTTGTGTGGTTTTTTTTTTGGCAAGCCAAAAAGTAAAATACTGTACTAGCAAGGAATCAAATGAATTAATTCAGCAGTCATTTCAATAATAACAGCTGCCACAATGATTTACCACACGAGCCCTTCATGTATACACAGTGGCCAACTCTCATCAGATGTAATTTTTTTTCAATTTTGTGTTTTTTTCATTATTTTAATGGTTTTCTATCTTAAATAGAGAGTGTACACGGTTCACTGACTAATTTCCTCAAAGTCTACAACATTACATAGATAATACTGAGTCTATTACCACTTACGTGTCTCCTCACCCAAAGTGGTTATCAGCTCGTAAAATGGATTTCCAATAAACCTATTTTATATTGGCAATCACATAACACATTTACATTTTTAACATGAAAATACAACTGAATATAAGATCCATCTATCCAGTTTCTTAACCAGCTTTTCAAAGGGATTGTGATAAGGATTGCAGCATGGCTGGAGTCACTTGTCAAAGACCAAGAGGCAGGGTAGGCCCTGGACTGGTCACCAGTCTATTGCACAGCTAACACTCAGATTCACAAAGAGAGAGTCTGACAGTGGACCCGAACCAGGACCTCCTTGCTGTGAAGCGACATAACCACTCCACTGACTGTTACTCCTTCACTCCATGTGACGGAGTAACAGTCATGCTGCAAAGCTTGACCCATACTCCTTATCAATACCCATCAATCTGCCACCCTAGAAGGACCGTGAGAAAGTGTCATTCAGTTTTACTGCCGTAAAATCATATCCAATGTTAAAAGAGCAGTCTCATACAGCTACGTGCATGCTGAGTTTTTCATTGATTAAAATGCTATTAACAACTTATACCAAGTACATGATAAGTTGTTGACATGTAACACCCTCAACATCAAAATATATTGTTTGACCAACGATAGGAGGATTCAGGCTGTCAGAAAATGAGGGCTGCACTTTAGCTCTACAAGTTTCATTCCCATAAAGGGACAGTAGTTTTTCCTGTTCAGCGAGGACTGTGTGCCTCCATGTGCAAGAATCATAGAATCAATGCTAAAAATCAGAGAAACGATTCTGCTTCCCTGAAGCAAAAAGACACAAACACACATGCAGAGGCCTTATGTGAGGCATAAAAGTAACAATCGACAACAGTGAGTATCTTTATGTTGTACTTTCAGCTGCAGTTACATTTTTGGTTTCTCCAGATCCAAACTGCTGCTGAGTTTACAATCCTCTCTCAACTGAAAGCTGATAAAACTTTTTTTAAATGGCATATTTTAAGTTGTAAACAACAGAAAGTATACACTACCACGTGTCACTAAGAGTGCTGAGGATTCGGAACTTGAACTTTGTGACATTTCCTCCCTTTCACCTTGACATCATCAACCACTGCAGCAAAGAAATAAAAAAAGAAAAGAGTAGCAAAATCTTGTTATTCTTTCTAAGCTGTAAGATTGGAGTGAGCGTAGGTGAAAGAGAGACACAGGGAAGGGAGCAAAAGAGAGAGAGGAGAGGAAGGAGAGGGTGAGTCAGACTGTAAACACTTGGTTGGTGTGATGTTATCCAGCTGCCATGAAAACTGATCCAAATGGCTGGCAAGTCTGAGCAACCAAAACACAAAAACAGATACACACAAGACCAACATTACTCTCCCTATAAAACACAGCAGTACATTTGTTATGACACACACTAAACATATGCAGACATGTACACAGTACGTCACCGCAGAACCATGCGCACACCAAGCACAAAACTACAGGAGCTAAATGGACGTGTGCGTTTAGTTTAAGTGACAAGGCGACAAGCCAGGGAGTTACTGGATCACAGCAAAATATTCAATCCTTCAGCACACACAGACACACACACACACACACACACACACACACACACACTGATAAATGCTACAGTGGCTTGAAATCAATCCTCCACACCTCTAACTGAACACGCACGGACACACTAACACCAGCTCAGGAAGCATTTTCTAGCCTGTCTGCTGAGGCTGCAGTCCACCTACAACAACCCCATTTGTACTTATTTCAATAAGATTACAGAGTTAATGGGCAGAATAACAAGGTTTAAGCTGTGAAAGCTTGTCTACTTCAACTACAACATGAAACACAAAGACACACCAACAGCCCAGGCTCAGCAGGACTCAGCAGGACTAAAAGAGGTTTCATGACTAACAGTGGTTATGCTTAATGTCCAAGTTGTAATCTGAGAACAGCCCCAGTTGCATAAAATCTTGGGTCATTGTGCAAAAATGTAAATAAAAACAGAATGCAACAATTTGCAGACCTGATTAACCTATACGTTATTTACAACAGAAGACACAAAGCATATCAAATGTTTAAATTAAGACATTCGACTATTTCGTGACTCATTTTTAATATGACGACAGTAGCATGTGTCAAAAAGATTTGGACAGGGGCAACAAAAGGTTGGAAAAGTAAATGGTACTAAAAGGAAACAGCTGGAAGAACATTTTGCAACTAATTAGGTAAAGTGAAAACAGTTCAATAACATTTAAAGAGCAGCTTAGAGAGGTAGGGTCTCTCAAAAATAAAGACTGGCTGAGTTCATCTAAAATTTGCATCTACATATCATGGAAAAATGTCCAAATAATGTTCCGCAAAAAGAGAAATCTTTGTGTACGCTGCATTCTGTCATGCAGGTTAAAGCAGATTATTGAAAGAACAAGCCATATGTGAACATGATTCAGAAACGTCACCAAAATGGGCCAAAGCCAATTTAAAATGTGCTGAGGAAAAGTGGAAAACTGTTCTGTTGACACGTGAATCCAAATGGAAAACATTAACAACCCATCATCTGAACTAAAGAGGAGAGAGACCGTCCAGCCTGTTATCAGCGCTCAGTTCAAAAGCCTGCACCTCTGATAGTCAGTAAGTGGATTAGCTCCTAAGGGAGCGGCAGCTTGCACATCTGGAAAGGGACCATAAGTGCTAAACGGTACGTGCACGATCTATAGTTCAGCAAGAAAATGCGAAACTGCATACGGCATCTATTACAACAGCACGGCTTCATAGTTAAAGAGTCCGGGTGCTTCTTCAAAAAACAAAACATAAATGCTCAATGAAATAAATATGACAACACAGAATAGCTTAAGAAGATAAAACCTACACAAAAGATAGAGCACATTTAAACTGACATAAAAATGAAAGAGCTCATGAATCTGAATATTGATATACAGCCGATAGAAGGTTTGTAGTGTGACCTTCCACTAACAAACTTACGCTACCATTTTTGTGTTTCACTGAACAGACAACCCCACAGTGGGACGTCCACTAAAGATCCCTGGTACATAGAAAACAACCGGCTGGAAAAATTCAGGCAGTGTCAGAAATGTAAAGATTGAACTTTCAAGGTGACTGCTGCTCTGACCCACATCACAAACTGATCAATCCAAATATGATGTACAACAGGGGTCCCCAATCTCAGTCCACGAGGGCCGGTGTCCCTGCAGGTTTTAGATCTCACCCTGGGTCAACACACCTGAATCACATGATTAGCTCATTACCAGGCCTCTGGAGAACTTCAAGACATGTTGAGAAGGTAATTTATCCATTTAAATCAGCTGTGATGGATCAAGGACACATCTAAAACCTGCAGGGACACCGGCCCTCATGGACTGAGATTGGGGACCCCTGATGTACAAGAACATCAGTGACACAGTAGCTCCGACTCCTTTGGCCAATGAGCTAAAAATGACATGCGATATACTAACAGGTGCTTCATATGTGCTGGTTTTTCTTTAAAGTTTAGGGAGAAAAGGCTAAAATTTGAAAAACAATAGAAGCAGAAGTGGAAATACAGTGAGCCTTTGTTCTCACATACTATTATCTAAATGTATCACAATGTGAATTTCACCACATGTTCACTCCGTAACTACAGAAATCCCACTTCTCTGACGAATTAAACAAAGCAAACCACACTTTTTTGACCAGCTTCAAGCTAAACAGGAAAAACGCAGGAGCTCCTGCTCCTGCCTTGGAGCAAACAAACCTCCTCACCTGCCCCACCTTTTCTGCAACGTAGCACCGTTGAGTGCTTAATAAAAATTGATGACAATATTACCTGGGAAAAGCTGTTGAGGAAAAAAAAAAGCTTGCTACCTTACTTTCACCTGAGGCCCTCAGCAGAGCTCTGTGAGGCTGTATGTTAATGCTCCTGAAAACATTCTCCTTCTTAATTCAATCAGCTAATGCAATATTGATACAACGAAAAGTTCCCACATTATTTTGTGAAATTACTGCAGTAAGCTCTTGAAATAAAACTGAGTGGTGCTTCACTGAAGGAGAAAGAGACGGAGAAGAGAAAAAGGAGGAAGGGTGAAAGTGTTGGGTTAATGGAAAACAGAGACCATGAGAATGGCAGGCGGCAGTGTGACAGAAGGAACGGCAGAGAGAGAGAAAGAAAGAAAATGGGGGGAAATAAGAAGGACATGGTTGCCACTGGTAACATCACGGTGTTTTTTTAAGAAAACTTAAACTTTATCTAAAACAGCCTCTGATGTTTAATTCTTATTCCGCTCCTCCCACCTCATCAGTGCCTAACACTACCGCAGCGGCCTAATTAGTACAGCGCCGTGGCCGCTGGTCCGATGAGGGCCTGTGTTTCATCAGGCTCTCATTTGCTCTGAAACACCATTAACCTTTTGGACAGGCTGGTGCTTTGATATCTCAGCTGTTTACAGCTCCGCTCGACTTTCCAAAAGTGTTTTGTTTCAGGTGCTTGGCTGACTGCGGCGACTAAATATAGGCACTATGGAAGATTTCCCTGGAAAGGGACACACTCTAAGGGCAGGGGGTCGTCTGTGTGTGTGTGTGTGTGTGTGTGTGTGTGTGTGTGTGTGTGTGTGTGTGTGTGTGTGTGTGTATTTAAGGTCCTCTCATATTTCCTGACTTATGAGGACTTAATGTACTTAGAATTTGGGGAGGATGTGGAAAATTGTCATTACAAGAAGCTCAGCTTTAAAACAGCAGGAGGAATTTGAGTTATTATAGAAACTGCTATTATATACAAGAAATATATAATAATTTGGTTAAGTTAGACATGTAGTGGTTGAGGTTTAATCGGTTAATACTTGGTAAAATAACAGTTTTGAACAAAAAAACCCCAAATCATTAACTGAATGATAGTAATAGCAACTACTCTGGAAAATCCCCAAGCTTGTTTTCAAGTTTAACACACACACACACACACACACACACACACACACACACACACACACACACACACACACACACACACACACACACACACACACACACACACACGAAAACCTGTGAAACAGAACTAGTTAGTTCAATTGCTGAAATCAGACATCCATGAATTTTCTTGACTGCAGGGAGGGTTGGTGCCTATCACAGCTCTCACTGGGGTACACCCTGGACAGGTTACCAGAGCTATCACAGGACTGACACAGAGAGACACAATCACTGATGGTCCCATTCACACCTATGGCCAGTTTAGAATCACAGATCAATCTAACAAGCATTTGTTTGAAGTGTAAGAAGAAGCGGAAACTACCTGGGGAGAATCCATGCAAGGCACAGACAGAATGTGCAAACTCCACGGCTCATATGGAAAAGGCTTTCCAGACAAACGATTGTTTAACAATCAATAGTCAGAGAATAAGTCAAAGTACAACTAAACAGGGCTGCTGCATTGACGTCGTCCTATTATGACGCTATAAATACTGTAATGTACAATCTAGTTGTGGAATACAGATGGCGAGTGCTCTAGACTTCACATGTAGGTTATCAGCAGATATCAGTGAACTTTTTGTGACAGTTCCAAGGACCATGAATAAAGTCAGACACTAGGGATGGCATTCAAGAAAGAAACCCTGGTTCTCTGGCACAAAAACAAAGGATTAATGTTTTCTAAGAAATAAAAAGAAGCCCGATGGGTACTGAGTAGACACTGGGAGCACACTGAGACCAAGATAAACTTGTCCAGGATTTTTGGCATAAATTTGGTCAGGACTACTACACTGAAAAACAGTCACAATAGTGAGGCACAGAGGTAGGTGTGCAATGACATGGGCTGCTTGAGTGCAAAAGGTGCTGGGTAGATGACATTTATAGATGGCAGCATGAATGTCTGTGGATATATCAAAATACCATCTGACAAGATGGTTTCCAGTCTCCACAATTCTGGCAGAAGAAGAATGTTCCAGCAAGATAACGATCCAAAGCACACTGACACAGTCAGAGAAGGTAAGAACTCTGACCTGGCAAAATATCTCGCCTGGCTTGAATCCAATCAAACACCTTTGAGGTATTTTTAAGTGAAACCAAGAGCAACACACACACCCAAGATCTCTGAAAAGTAGCAAGATCTCTCGAGAAAAAGAATACTGACTCAGTCAACAGAATAAAGGACGTGAGGTGCTGAAAAAAATTAGCTATTCAAATCTTATTGACAGATGAAATGAGATCATGTAGGGTTTTTTTTTAAAGTATATCTAAACTATTAATTTTTCATTTTACACAAGCACACACACTCTAGAAATGAACTTAGAAGCGTTAAAGTTACACTGTGACAGGTGATACAAGTTTCAGTCATTTGATATTTTGGTGATATTGCACTCGGGTGTACTCACTTTTGTTGTATATTGTAACTATAAATACAAATGACCCATGACAGATATGGGATAGTTGTATGTTTAGGGTACATGTACATGTACATTTACAATTTCAGCCACAGGACAATTTCGTCACCCATTACATCCTGAAATAGCAGTTAAGGGTCAGGTTAGAGTTAAGCATTGAGTTGGGGTGGTTATTATTAGGGGATAACTATGGTGGTTAAGATCTTCAATAGTACAAGTACACAAGTGTGACTTTGTGTGTATGTCAAGTTAGAGTTGAGTTTTACCTGTGCCTTTGTTGCGGTCCACAAAGCAGTACTTCAGTTCATATTCTTTCAGAATTTCATGGACTTCCTATAAAAAAAAAGCAAGGGACAATTAGGTCAAACAGAATGGTAGAAGACGTTAATGTAAAACGAATAAAGAAAAAAAACTACAAAACTCTTGATTATACAATAATCAAGGCAGTATCAGTAAACCACAATGATCTTAAAAAGCTGCTTTGGAAAAACAGAGTAAATACAAACACAATAAAAGACATAAGCAGTGAATATATAAGGAAAGAAAGGTTCTATCTTAAATGGAAAAGTAATCTATTACATTCCAATACACAAACTGTGTTTGAAGAAACCTTTGCATTATTAGCATGTGACAGATGCTCATCATCTTTCTCTACTGTAGTCTAGTAACAGCTATTGACTCAGATAAGTAAGCCGAAATCCATTGACAAGGTAAGAATAAATAAAAAGATGATGTTATTCTTATAGATGCTAAAAAACCATCTAATAGAAGATTTAAATTATGTAAGTTGAAAACGTTTTGACGTAGCTGCTTAGTGTTTATGCACTGAATTACATTAGCCAGCAAAGCTAGTTAACCTCCAGTGAGTTAACATTAGCAAATGCTAATTAGCATTAGCATTGGCTCAGCAGCTAAACAAAGGTAAATTTTTGTCATATATAATTGTATAGTCTAATGTCATAATTGATACAGGGCTCAATGTTAACACAAGTTAGTTTTACCAACAACTGAAATAAACTGAAACCCCTATAAAAAAATCTCCTTTAATCCACAAATGAAGATTTATTCTTTGCATAAACAGAAGTAAAGCTTTTTTCATTAAATGTTGTGCTTTTCTGGTGAAATTGAAAGAATGGACACCGCACAAGAAAGCAAAAGCAAAGCTTTGAACAAAGTTGTGGGATAATGGTACAAAACAACTCAAAATAACGCAAATTTTCAAAATAACTTTAACAGCCAAGAGCTCAGACAGCACTTACACCCTTTAAAAACTTAGGCAGAACCCTGATAATGTCAGCATGATTACTTGAAACTCCATTTTCAATCACTTGAACAAACTTCTCTGCGATAATGTCTTTGATGGGAAGTTTCCATATTTGCACTGATTTGTTTTTTTTAAACAGGTAATTGTGTTTTTGGGAGTGTATTCTTAAAAAAGAAACGATTCTATCTGGTGTTGGGCTAATACAAAGATCAGCACTCTATCCAACTACACCAGGGACACAAACTAATCCTAAAGTACAAAACCAGATTCCACTCTCCAGCAAAATGTGTTATTTGTGTTTTTAGTGGCAGGATGTAATAAAGGTAAGTAAAAGAGAAAAAAAGATCATAACACAATACGTTACAGCCTCTGCTTTCTACGGCCGACTCTGTTAGCCTTCCTGTTAGAGTTTACTGATTTTTTCTTTTAAAGATATGCAACAAGCACCCTTTGAATTTAGTCACCATCATACCTGTCCAAGAGGCGTGCATAAACGTGGAGGTATTCTCTCCCTCTACTTTTTATGTTCCTACCCAGTTTTATTCAAACGCATAGTCAACAATACAAGCTGGTTTTTAGAAGGGCTTGAGCATGAAAAACAACACAAAAGTGGCAACAGTCTTTCATGAATTGATAAGCATTTGTAAGGACACAGAAGCTCTTTATTGTCTGCTAATGCTGCCTATACGCCGTGCTCTTCTTTCCTGTCATTTAATGCTGGTTAGTTTTTGTGCTTCCATTCAAAGACAGAAAACAAAGAAATCACCTTTGCATAATTATAACACTGGAGCTCTCTTCAATACAATACTCGCACAAGAGCAAATGTAGCTTTGGCATTTGTGGGAGGTCAGGTGGACAGACACTTCATAGAAAACATTTCCACTTTCATTTATCGCATCAATATTCAGTCAAACACACGACGAAGGTGATTGGGCTTTCTAACGTGTACAGTCTTCTTTCTTTCTACCCTTCTAACAGCCCACTCATGCACACAGAACAGCCATGTTCCATATCAGCGAAGGCCATGCAAGGCAGCCCACACAGAGGGTCAGCTCACTCACCCTTAAAATCAGTGCAGAGCGACTGTAATCACACAGAGGGGGAAAGAGCCAAAGACATATAAAATCTATATACAAAGAGGTATTTTGCTTTGGATTTTTGGTGATTCATCTGTCTTGCTTAAGACAGAAGTGGTTTCAGGGTATTGGCACCATTATTCTGAAAGAACACTGAAGGGTAAAAAAATTCACCTGAAATTAAACAAATTAAACTTGTTCGATTATTTCTGTTTGTACTGCGAAATTAAAAAATATCATCTTCTTAAGCATATTACGAGAGTTTGCTTCATTAGAATCGACAAAACTAAAATTGTATTTTAAAAAATGCAGTGGAAAAATACACACCGGCATATTTCGTTAACTGTCAGGAAATGAAGACTGCATCATGCTTTCAAGGGACTCAATTATAGTCAAAAACGAGCTGGTAAACAAAGATTTTTTTGTTTTTCCTTGCATTACAATGCCAACACACAAGCATATCATTACAACACCAGTTACAAGCAATTAAATAACAAGATAAACATGAAATTCAACAGGAAAGCCACCTAAATATGTCATCATTTCAACAAATGATTCCCAAAGCTCTAATTCTTTGTCCTTTGTTTAAGTGCTTGCATGTTTCTATTCACTTAAAGCTCTGTGTCACAATTGTTGATTTTCTTCTACTCTTCTTGGTCTTTGTCTGGCATTAATGGCGTGTGTCTGACAAAAAAGCAGAGCTCTTATATTAAGAGGAACACCAACTTTAAGCTAGAAATCCCCCTGTGTATGTGATGAAGAAAAATGACAAGTAACAAAAACAGGACTTTTCACAGGATGCGGAGGCAAAGAAAATGTAAAAGTTATTCATTAGTAGTTACTGCTCTGGACAGCATACGGTCAGACACTGCAGTGCACTTTGGCTACGTTCACACTGCAGGCGAAAGCGCATGAAATCCGATTTTTTTGACCCTATGCGACCCGTATCCGATCATGGTATGACAGTGTGAACGGCACAAATCCGATATTTTCAAATCCGATCTGGGTCACTTTCATATGTGGTACTGAATACGATACATATCCGATGTTTTAGAAAGCGACTGCTGTTTGAACGGTCGTGTCGCATTAAATCCGTCTTTTACGTCACTGACACAAGACAGACGCCAATTATCAGCTCCGGAGAAGCGCCTGAGAAGACATCGCGAACGCTTCCTGGCCATCCAGTGTAGATGTTAGTGAAACTGTTGGGAAGACAACGTTGGAGAAACGTGAACATTTTATTTGTACTGTATAATCTGCAGATTCTGACAGAAATCTGCAACTATCCTTTGAAGCACCGCTCCTCTCTAAAACAGCAATAAGGATCATTATTAGGTTATTTACATTATTATGTAAATAACAAAATAACTTAAAGCAAAAATTGGGAAACGTAAAGTCCGAAGTCTTTATATTAAGGACCATCAGTCAAAAGCAGACAAAAAAATCAGATTTGATCAAAAAATCGGAACTGAGCATTAAGACCTGCAGTGTGAACGTAGCCTTTGTGACACTGAGACATGGCTAAATTACACCACTCAGTGACCATCTTTCTCCAAAGCCATTTTATTGCATGGTCCTCTGCTATTCTGTACTTAAATTGAGCTGAAAGTTTGTTTCTCACAGCACTGGCACATCACAAGACATTTAAAGACTATTTTTAGGAGGACAAACAATCCAGCCTCCCGTCTCAGCCGTACAATTTACCAGTTGAGCACACCAGGCTGCTCCTTTTTTTATTTTATGAAATTCCAGTTTGTTTCACCCCATTTCCTTTTACATTCCATGTTTTAATGATCTCTACTTCCAATCATGCTGTTCAATAATGTTGCTCTTTGTTTCATTGAGAGTCCCACTACGCTATTTCAACAGCTTTCTAATTAGCACTTCTGTAAGTGTTTCAAAACAGCCACTGGGCTCAGTACAGAGACACAGACAGGCAAACCTACAGACCGGATTGGCACTACGGCTGAATAAATTTGTATTATTCTGTCTAATGGAGGATTCACAATTTGAATATTTTCATCTTACACTTCATCAAGAATGCAAAACAAAATAGAATTCCTTATTAAACTGCCCGCCTTTGGGCTATTCAGCGTGCGTTCGGCGATTGGATGCGTATATCAGAGTCCATCTGCTGCTAGTCTTTTAGCGAGGAAGCTTTGACTATTCCCTGTTGATTATCATTATCATTATTATTATTATTATTACTTCATCAGAGCTCAAACATGGCATTCAGGACAGCCCTAGTGAATACAGATGGTTTTCCTCAAGATGGAAATCACTAGTAATCCTCAAGAACAGAAAGACCAATTTTGATTTTTTCCCCCCCACTTCTGGAACAAGACCCTTTGAGCAAATTAAACCATGAATTGTTCCCACATGATGTGAAGAGAAGAATATGGAAAAGGACAGGAAAGGCTTGTGATCCAAAGTCTGTGGAGACACAGTGTAATGACATGTTCATGCACGACTTCCAATGGAACTGGGTCCATAAGAAATTGTGATTTCTTATGGAAGCAGCAGGGTGGATTCTTAAGTGTATACAGGTCCTTCTCAAAAAATTAGCATATTGTGATAAAGTTCATTATTTTCTGCAATGTACTGATAAACATTAGACTTTCATATATTTTAGATTCATGACACACAACTGAAGTAGTTCAAGCCTTTCATTGTTTTAATATTGATGATTTTGGCATACAGCTCATGAAAACCCAAAATTCCTATCTCAAAAAATTAGCATATCATGAAAAGGTTCACTAAACGAGCTATTAACCTAACCATCTGAATCAACGAATTAACTCTAAACACCTGCGAAAGATTCCTGAGGCTTTTAAAAACTCCCAGCCTGGTTCATTACTCAAAACCGCAATCGTGGGTAAGACTGCCGACCTGACTGCTGTCCAGAAGGCCATCATTGACACCCTCAAGCAAGAGGGTAAGACACAGAAAGAAATTTCTGAACAGATAGGCTGTTCCCAGAGTGCTGTATCAAGGCACCTCAGTGGGAAGTCTGTGGGAAGGAAAAAGTGTGGCAGAAAACGCTGCACAACGAGAAGAGGTGACCGGACCCTGAGGAAGATTGTGGAGAAGGACCGATTCCAGACCTTGGGGGACCTGCGGAAGCAGTGGACTGAGTCTGGAGTAGAAACATCCAGAGCCACCGTGTACAGGTGTGTGCAGGAAATGGGCTACAGGTGCCACATTCCCCAGGTCAACTGGCCACTTTTGAACCAGAAACAGCGGCAGAAGCACCTGACCTGGGCTACAGAGAAGCAGCACTGGACTGTTGCTCACTGGTCCAAAGTACTTTTTTCGGATGAAAGCAACTTTTGCATGTCATTCGGAAATCAAGGTGCCAGAGTCTGGAGGAAGACTGGGGAGAGGGAAATGCCAAAATGCCTGAAGTCCAGTGTCAAGTACCCACAGTCAGTGATGGTCTGGGGTGCCATGTCAGCTGCTGGTGTTGGTCCACTGTGTTTTATCAAGGGCAGGGTCAATGCAGCTAGCTATCAGGAGATTTTGGAGCTCTTCATGCTTCCATCTGCTGAAAAGCTTTATGGAGATGAAGATTTCATTTTTCAGCACGACCTGGCACCTGCTCACAGTGCCAAAATCACTGGTAAATGGTTTACTGACCAGGATATAACAGTATTACTGTGCTCAATTGGCCTGCCAACTCTCCTGACCTGAACCCCATAGAGAATCTGTGGGATATTGTGAAGAGAAAGTTGAGAGACGCAAGACCCAACACTCTGGATGAGCTTAAGGCCGCTATCGAAGCATCCTGGGCCTCCATAACACCTCAGCAGTGCCACAGGCTGATTGCCTCCATGCCACGCCGCATTGAAGCAGTCATTTCTGCAAAAGGATTCCCGACCAAGTATTGAGTGCATAACTGAACATAATTATTTGAAGGTTGACTTTTTTTGTATTCAAAACACTTTTCTTTTATTGGTCGGATGTAATATGCTAATTTTTTGAGATAGGAATTTTGGGTTTTCATGAGCTGTATGCCAAAATCATCAATATTAAAACAATGAAAGGCTTGAACTACTTCAGCTGTGTGTAATGAATCTAAAATATATGAAAGTCTAATGTTTATCAGTACATTGCAGAAAATAATGAACTTTATCACAATATGCTAATTTTTTAAGAAGGACCTGTAAAGGAATGCTGCTCAGATTATTTCAAATGTTGTTAAACTAACAGGAAACCACTTCATAACACAGATGAATAGTGACCTAAAGCACACTGAAAATAAAGCCAAGGGCTTCTCAAGGCAAACTAACAAAATGTCAAATGGCTGAGACGGTCACCTGCCCTCAGCCTAATTGAGCCTGTACAGATAACTGGAGGCAGAAAGAATCACAAGCTGAAACTAAAGATGGGTTCAGCTTGGAAGTGAATCTACTGGCCTGACTCTTCTCACTTTAGATGCCTGGCAGATCATCTTCAGAGAGAAAACTCTGTATTTTGTCATCTCCTAGGGTTCCAAAGTTCAGACAGACTTGCATCCAAGTATTAAAAATAATCCTTCTTATCTACATTTATGTTAGTCCAGTTACTGGGATAGGGTTCAAGAGATAGAGTGAGTTGTCTACTATTCTGCAGATCAACGTATCCTTGGGCAAGGTACCGAGCCCCAAGTTGCATCTGATTAGTGTGTGAATGTTGGGTTAAAAGCACTTCTAAAAGGCACTTAATTAAGCTCGTTGTAAGAAAGGCACTTCAAGTACTGAAATAAAGTAGAACAACACTATAAATGTACCAGTTGATTTACTATTTTACCATATCACCATGCCAAAAATGTAGTAGTGGGTACAGTGGAAATACATAATTCTCAATTCCAAGTTCAAAGTCAAAGCAAGACGATTATCTCATGTACTTAAATATATACTATTTTATTAAAAAGTTGTTTAAAACTCCCTGACATGGTTATGGTTTATTTGAAATCTTAAGATGGACACAAACTGAATTGTTAGTAGGCTACTTGGCAACCATCGTAACATTACTACACAGTTAGCTACATTAATTATCATCTTACTTTAATCATGTACGTATATATGTTCCTCCTTAACGACCCCCGGGCCTTATGTTTGACACCCATGCCTTAGAACATGGTTGATTTCACAACAGCAATGCCAGCTGTCTTAAAAAACCTGATGACATGTATTTCAAGTTAACGATGCAAAGTACCTTCTTACAACAACATGGGTCGGAGATATCACAGCAGCTGGACTAGTAGCACTTGTAGCCCCCTTCCATTCATGAAGAATTTCTGTCCCAGAGCATACACTGCCTACAGACTACAAAAAAAAGAACAAGAACCCAAACAAAAAAAAGAAGCACTATTGCGTTTTCTGGTGACATCCTCAATATAAACACATCACCAACAAAATTTTCCATATTGTACTGTCTGAAAAGAAGAATAGCAGCAATAGGAGTGACAAAGAAAACTGATACACTTGCAAAGGTTTCCACATCATTTCTGAAATGTCATGTTGAAAGTACAACAGTGTTCTGTTGGACTGCTGTAGGGGGCTCTCTCATCAGTTACACTTTATTTCAATGTTGTGAGTTTCTGTGTGATATACTTCAGTGTACCTTTTAGTTCAACTCTACAGTTTAAAGTTAAACAGCACAACAAAGACGCAAAGTCACCTAAAACCAAACTTTTCAGCTGCTAGCCACAAATAATCCAGATTTTAGCAGTCCCACTGAGCTGCACTGTGTTCTTCTTCTTACTACTACAAAGATCAACAAAGTCAAACAGTTACTTTACATCCAACAAAACATGCCATCCACTTCATTCGGCGCTGTAACGTTCCCTGTGCATGTTTGAACACTTTAAAACGCTGACATTTCCAGCAAGTCCAGTCAGTACCCAGCACTTGCTACAAGCCCACGGCCAAATCAGTAAGTGCATGTGTGGGTGTACACTTGGTGGAGCATTAAAGCAAAGTGCCCTGAGAGACAGCGCTAGATAAAGAATTTGATAGCAGCACTGTCTGACTACTATTAAAGGGAAAATTAAATGACAAGCACCACCTGAAACAGCCGATAATCATCTACACACCTGTGGGCACCCCACTCTGTATGTTCCAGCTGCGTTCGCTGATCAACAGCTCCGGCACAAAACGAAGCACACCGCCCATCACCACAGATCAATCTACATGACATCCATTTCAAGCTACTCACAAACTGATAGAGTCGGGTGAAACTGGTGCTCACAAAGATACGAGTAAATGTTGTTGCGTATCTATTGTGTGCCGTGAACGGTGTTAACGTGAACAAGGTGTAGGCTTACAGGCATACCTTCCCATTTTAACATCTCATGCAACAAGGAGCATTAAACCAGCGCGCTAGTCAATCCAATCAGTAGTTTCTATAGCAGGTATGTCAAACTCATTGTACACTGTGGGCCACATACGGCCCACTTTAACCTCGAGTGGGCTGGACCAGTGATGTCTTCTTTTAAAGGGGTTATCTATTTTTCTGCATAACAAGGAGATGCCGCTCTAGTACATCAAAGAAATCTGTCACTGTAACTTTTGGGGCATAAATTGTAAGAAACAGATTGCAGTAAAAGTTCTGATATCTCATCGAAAAGACTGTCCTGTAATTATAACACAAAGCTTTTTCTTAATTTTTTCATTATTGTACAATAAGAACTTTTTATATTAGTGAAAAAACAGGAACGTTTCTGTTTTTTAACTATTACTAATTACTTTGTTGTACTATAAATGGCCATGGGGGAGGTCTTTATCAGTAGTAAAGCTGTAAAACTTGTAAAACTTGCACTTAGAAGCCCAAAAATTTACATCCTCTCTCACATTTTTTAAAGCTGTCCAGTGGGCCGGACTGGAGTCCCCACTGGGTCGATTTTGGCCCCCGGACCTTCTGTTTGAATCCCCTGTTCCAGAGGGTTTGTGAAACAGGAAGGAAAAAACAAGAAACTGTCTCATTTCCCAGCATTAACGGCACATAATTATTCTAAAATGTCCTTTCATCGCTTTGATGCCTAACACATGCTTTGGGCTTTTTCAGCATCACAGTTTGTGAAAACAGTCAAAGTGGCCCGTCTTCAAACAGATTACTTCAATTTAGCTTCGGCGACTTTAAACAAGACACCGAATCCTCAACAGCACTTCTGTGGCTGACACTAACCGCTTCAATTGTCCCAGGAGGCAGGCTCAGAGAAATCATTTCACATTGCGGATTAATCACAAGTGTCACAAGCGCTATATTACTGTGATGTCCGTAATGTGAAATGGCATGCTTCATCACTGTTTTTGTCAGCTACTGTCCTTTAAATCTCACCTTCAATCAATCCCAATGTAAAGAGCTAGCAGACGGCAAATTGCTTCCCTGGGTTTGTCTGGGCGAACCCTTCTACTGCTTTCATCTGTCGGTTTAGGTGTTTCCAATTCTCCTGTTACAATCTGAAAGTCGCTGTACGCAAGGTTCTATACACGGGAAAGTATAAAAGATAATGGAAAACATAAAGGTCAGAGTACCAGAGTAGGACGATTTTTACTCGTCAGACGAGGAATGACAAGAGGAAAATGTGTTTACTGTGACACCTGTCATCATAAATGAGAAGGCTTAAAAACACAAACAGGACCACTTGGGTAATGTAGCAGTGGGACATCGCTTCAACTTGGCGTGTCTGTGTGACAGAGAGATTGAGGGATTAGGGGGACAAACGCGCTCTGCCTGGCCTCCTTACCGGCAGTGACTGCGTGATTTATGCCACAGAGAGGAGAGGGGTTGAAGCCCAGGGCCTGCCAGCAAACAGAGAGGTGCTCCCACACTGGTGTATTATCATTACAATGACAGCGTGATTACCAGTCACATTACAGGAGCTATAATCGTAAACGCTAAAACTTTGCTGAGGTTTGAGACAGCGTAAAATTTTGCCCGTGCCTACTGTAACGGCTGCATTCGGCTACAACACAGGCTCTTTGGGGGAAATTAAAAACAGGGCATGTCTAACCCATCTCAAATACTTTGTTTTCCATATCTAGTCTGAGATAAGCTGTGTTTGTGTGTGGGTGTGTGTGCGAGACAGGTGGCTCAAACCATGCACAGCACGGTTCACTGGCCCATCAAATGGCTGCCAGGAGAGCTTCTTAGAAAACATGCAAACTCACATATTGTTAGCAGACAAGCATAAATACACACGAGTGCGCACTTCTCTTTTTCTTTGAGCCTTTCATTCTCTCTCTCAAACAAGCTCTTTGAGTTTTCACACCTTGTTCTGGATGCTAGTTCTACGCAGTCACACTGCACTGACACTGCTGAAATTCCTTTGGTTTAACAAGTTTCCTCCTTCAGTTCGTGTTTACGCTTTTTTTTCTTTCCCCTCTACATCCAGCCTTTCCACTCCATCTACTTAAAATCCTCGCCTCGCTTTTTCTTTTTTGGTGCTGGACAAAACTTTAGCCCCAGTCAAAATTCCATGCCAGATTAATGTTACCCTTTAGGGAAAAACAACCAAAAAAAGGAGAATCTCAAATTTAATTTCTCAATATATCCTCTTCCCCCACTCCCCTCCACATTTGTAAGACAAAAAAATAATAAGAGTTCACTCTATGTCTTCATTATTCCCTTTCTTACCATTTTGCATTTTTTTGCCTTCTTTGGATGCTTTTTTACTTCCAGTTGAGTAGAGACAGCTGATGCAGGGAAGCAGCGCAGCAGGCTCAGGGATTCAAGCCCATCATCAACCTCAGCCGCCGCAGGCACGTGATCAAAGACGTGCACAGTGCACTGGCTGCCAAACTCTTAATGTGGAAGTGCAGCACACAAATGGAAGTTGTTGAGAATTTTTTTTTGCGCTCCTCAATAGATGAGCGTATGTAAATAGCTGCGTTCTCCATCCATTCTCTTCTCTGCTCATCCAATTCAGTTCTGTGGCACAGCCAGTTCCAGCTGACTTGGGTTTGGGTGAGATCTCTACCTTACCTTTATTTTACCGGCAAGTCCCAGTGAGATCAGTTTTATTTACAAGAAAAGACATCAAGTCAAAACATCCCAAAAATGCTACAAATAAAACATGAAATCGACAACATAAAACACAATATAAAAAACACCCATAACTTAATTTTTAAAAAACAGAGTGGCTTCTCAAAAGAAACACCTACAAGTCTCCTTCACTGCACATCTGCTTTTAATTTTGCTAATAGAGGCATGGTTTAATAATTCCATGTCCAAGGAGTGTAGTAAGAAAATGCAGATTTCCCAGATCTATCCGAACTCTAGGTACATAAAAAAAAACAACCATTTTGAGAGGCATAGCTTGTATAGCTGGGACAGAGAAGGGTACAGAGGTAAACTGGACATTTACCTAGAACAGATTTAAAGAACAAAAATTTCCATGATCCATGAAGCAGGATGTATCTGCGGCCAAGTGTGCCAGAAAATCCATTGGTTCAGAGTGAAATGTCAGGACAAGGAGAGACTATTATTAGTACCATCTAAGCAAGAAGCCTACAAAGCCTTTTCTTAACATTAATATCATATTAAAGTTGGCCAAAGTTGAAACTAAAGTTTGTGCACATACGCTGAGAAAACAGCTCAGGCCTCAGCTCAGCTCTAAATGCTTGGTTTGATCTACTTTTGGATGCATGTAAGTTCAAAGAGAGGGGATATCTTAAAGCCCCACCCACTTGCTGTTCACAGCATCTGTTTGTGAGAGGCAGCCAATCGGGGGGGGGGGAAACAGAAGCCTTCAAGGGAGAGGAGTTAAAGTGGCTGATTTCAGTGGGTGAGCTAAAGAGTCACACACGATAAGCATTCAGCGCCACTGCACCAGATCGCCTGAAAGAAACAGATTCCTTTAATACCTTGAATCACCTATTAAGCCTTAATGTGCTGCAATGAAAAGGTACTGTCCTTTTATTTCACGTGCAACTTGGGGGTTTTCCATGTCGCTTTCATGTTACTTTTATGTCTTCGTTACACAATCAAACAGAATGAGTCTGAATCAAAATGTTTGATTTGAAGTAAAACTAATTCGTAGGGAAAAGTTTAGCTAATGTCCTTGTTTAAGCGTTGAAATCCTCGGTTAATGAACAAGAGACAAATCCTGTGCTTAAGAATGTTATGTTTGAATTGGTGTTTTGTTCATTTAATGCCATTTTTGTCATCTTAAAGGTGTTAATGCATATTTATCAACCAAATACACAGGTTCAAGCATTCTTGTTATTACCGACTGAAGCTGCGTTTCGAGGACAGAACGACGATATTTAGCCGTCTGCCTCTGTCCATTTCTTCACTTCACTTTTTCTTCCTTGAAAAGCTGACTAATTTGATCTCAGCCAGCGCAGAACCAGTGGGCTGAAGGAAGCAGGTGGCTTGCCCCGAGACAGGACAGATTCTGCTGTCAGCCAGGGTGACCCCGCTTCCCTCCCCCTTTTCACACCCACCCGTCTCTGCTTGTCTCCGGCCCTGAAGCGACAGGGCTCAAATTTTGAGGTTATTTTTCCCCTCACCGAGCCCGCAGCCACTCCCACTCAACACAGCAACAGACTCCTGCTGTCACAGGGTGAAACCGTCATTTAAAAACATCCATTATTTTTGTTTGAGTTGGTTCGTGTGGCGTTTCCCCACTTGAGATACTATAAATTAAAATGTGCTGAAGCGCCTACACAATGGTGACGAAGTATTAGAGCTTCAGCTGTAACCAGTCTACACTTCTAAGACGTCCACAATCAGGCTTTGAGTTACGGTACTTAAAACCCATCATCGTCACGGCAACATAAGCAAAGCAACTGCAGAGAAATGTGAATGCTTGCCGAGAAGCTCTTAGACATAAAAAGCTAAATGGCCTCTTGTACTGGGCTCCAGCAGAAGCACTCTGCACACCAACAGGCTGGATGTACAGCAGTGCACACTTAAAAAAAAAATCATTGCCAATCTTAATTAATCATAACAAGGACCCACAACCTGGGTTTTGTTGTGTTTCCAGCTTGGAAAATTCCATTAGTGAAACAGTCTGAAACACAGTTTAAATATTAACGTTGTAATAGATTTATTTTTGAATTGCCGTAAGGCGATGCAATCCCTTTGAAGGAGCGATATTCACCTGTAGCTGATGCACCCAGTGGCTGCTAAAGAATCTGTGAGAGTATCCACCCAGTACTTTTGACTCCAGCGTGACTTTGCATCAGTTTAATAGACACAGAACAACCAGGAGCGATTACATCTCCAGACTGAATAGAAGACTAAATAGTGCCAGACTTGCATAGAAAAGAACACAGGAATTTGAAATGTGCAAATTCCTTCAAAACTGTATAATTACATCCTTTATATAACAGAATCAGTCTGTCAGGTGGACTTCATTAATCAGTGGATTTTCCTTTCATGAAGGCATGATTATGTTTTGTTTTTTTTGCTGTTTGTTACAGTATAATTGCAGACATGGTGACAGATCTCATTGTTCCCTGTGGCAAGATTAAGCCTCTGGAAAGTGATTTATGGGAATAAAGCAGGGATGGATGACTTCAAGCTGTTAATGCACAGAACAAAATGAGACCCATCAGCTCAAGTATTCTTCACTTCCTGCACTCTAGTTGTCACTTGCTGGATTTAATGTGTGGTTTCTCTTCTTTTGGGTGACAGATGTGGAACCCAGCGAGCTTTACAGTCGTCATCACAAGGCCTGTGACCTTCGCAGCGAGGTCAAAGTTCATTACATCAGCAAATCTCGCTCTAAAGGCTCAATCACGTTGCAGAGGTTTGTATTAATGCGCAGCATCCAGAAGTTTAGTTAAGAGCCTCCGGGACAATGTCAACTGTCACACTTACAAACACACACATTTAACACACAACCGTGGCAGCAGTTGTGAACAGCAGGGCTCCTGTGAAGTCCAAACACATGTTAACCAGTGCTGAGGGTTAAGATCGTTTTAGAAGTCTGGGAAATTATAGTCACGGTTCAACCAAGGTAGTCACTTTGCCTCGGGACTCCTCAAACACACTCATTATTTCCCTTTAGCCTTTTATCCAATTAGTCTGCCATCCATTATTTCCGCACTCATCCAGTCAATGCATTTCCGTCCAAGTTACTTTGAAACCTTTTATCCAGTCAACACGATCCCGCTTTTGTTGTTTACTCTCAAACATTTCAGAAAGAAATACCGTAAAAAAGAATCCCCTTTTTAACTTTCAGCTGAAATATGCTATGACATAAAAATAACCGTGCCGTTATCAGTTTACAAAGTGCTTTAATGAACAGTTTTTTACTGTTTGTTTTTTAAAATCAGCCCTCTCAAACCATCAGTTACAGCACGAGCCTTTTTCCTCTCCACCATCTTTTGGACCCGAGCTCGCTCAGCGTCAGATCTCCTGCCAACTCTATTATCTCACCTACATAATGTCACCTTCATACCCGACTCCCAGCCAAACTGTGCCGTAAAACATGCAAAAAACAAAGCTGTAGCATCGTGACAGTGCGCTGGTTGTACGAAAAGTCTAACAGGTGTGTCTTCAGATAACTGTGACACGAACATGTGCAAAACTTCAAGGTGACTAATGCCAGCGTAAACAGCTAATCACAACAGCGCGTTTGCACACTGGCTCGATAAAGGCCGCCCACTGTCAGGAGTGGCAGATTTCATGAACATCTGCTCATGACACAGACACACACACACCACAGCATGCAAAGTAAGGCGAGAAGGTGGGTGGAAAGAGCAGCTCAGATGCATGCTGCTTTGTCACATTTACATGTATTTGTGTTTACCTGTACATATGCAAAACACACAAACACACACACTTTCATGGTGTTCAACGAACATATCAACCCACGCACGCACGCACACACGCACGCACGCACACACCTTGTAAAAAAGTTTTGTGTTCCTTTTTAAGCTGATTAATTCAAGAACCTGGCAGAAGACCTTGGAAGTTAACTTCCTCTGTGCAAATAAAACCACACTGCCCCCGTTTATTTTACACTGTTGTGCCTCTGAAAATCATTTTAGACTCGCTGCTTGGAATTATTAAAAGTTGCGTCAACTTCCGGCTGTACTTCCAGCTACTTCCAACTAATTGCAGGTTGAGACTACATAGCATCTGATACAAGATAGTAGCCCTGTCAGATTACGTGTTCATAGTCAAATCTTTGCCGTTGCTTCCCCGTCTTTTACGGCCTACATGATGTCAGTGGGAAGGTGAACGGGGTAGATTTCTGCACACGAGATTGTAAATGAACAATGACACATGTGTGATGTTGGCTGTTATGTGCTTTGAAAGGCCGACGAATAGGAAGAGGAAAGCAACTCTGGGACTATATTAGGATTGCACAACGCAGACGCTATGAATTTTAAATACTTGAGTTGGGCTATCATGCATACTATAATCTGAAACTGGCATTATTCATCTGCATGACTGGCATCTTATTCACATAACCCTCGCAGTCCAATATTAGCAAATCCCTTTTACGGAACCTTTTAGCTCCCTTTATTCCCATTTCCTGGAAGCAACAATGTACTAAACATTGAGGTTTTTCAGGTTAAAATGCCACAGGTAGCAGGTTATATCTGCTGTGACGAATGTTTTAAGTGGTAAAATGAAACTTGGGTGTTGTGTGGTAAATGTTTTGACTTTGAGCTCATTTTCAGCTGCATTCCTACAAAGATCATTTGTAAGGAAAAGGCTGCATCACTGTGTAACACCACTGTGCAAGTCACAGCTAACTGTACATGTGGCGCCAACAATTAGTTTATCAACTTAATAGTGCTTAATGGAGAAATCGGGGTGTGTGGATCAAGTGGCTCATAAAAAAATAATGTGTTTTTAAATCTGGACAAAACGAATGACTTTCAGAGCGTTTGTCAGTGTCTGGAAGTCAGAGCACTTCTTCGTTTTTTTAATCTTACCCAGACCCAAGCGCGATGTTTTTCAGAGACTGCATGTCTGGACGGGTTCCAAAAGGTGGAAATCTGTCCTGGAAGAGGCATGTTTATAGCCGCAGGGTCGAGGCACATCATCAATTCAACGTCCTCTTAGGACCACTAATTGAATTTATTTTGACACTTGTGCCATTTGGAGTGCATGTGAGCCACCTCTCCAGGACAGGAATGGCGCGGGAATGAGGTGGAACAAAAGCTGGCAGGAACTAAAACTGTCAAACATGACATGTTTGAACAACAGAATCCGTCTATATGTGGATTACACCGACAGGAGAGCAAACCATTACAACAAGACACAGAACTACTTATGTAGGTAGAGTACTGTGGAAATGTCTCGAGCTACAAGCCTGGAGAACTATTTAAAACCCGTTTCTGTTCGAGTTTTGTGAACCTGCTCTGCCATCATTAGTTTACCAAAATTTAAGTTTCAGTCAATAAAAAGCGAGAGTATGTAAACATGCTCTCTGGGTTTCAAACAGCATATCACAAACACAGGCTTAAGAATCAGTGAATTCAATGTTTTTCAGATCCCCCCCCCACACTACTACTAAGATTTTTAAGCCACTACTGTTAATTATTCACACATATAAAAACAGCCTGAAAGAGACATCTGCATTTTTAGCTCTAAAAGAATAAAAAATAAGAACAAGAAACTACATAATCTTAATGGCCTTGCAGCATTCACCTTCCAGCTGTGTATTCAGCGCAGCTAGCACACAGCCACTAGTAGTACTACTATTGGTGCTAGTAGTCCCCTCCACCAACACTACCACCACTGAATATCAAAATGTCTATTTTTCTGTATTTGTAATCAGATTTATTCACCGACAGCCCTGAACAGACACAGCACCCCTAATCAGCCCACGCAGCCTTTCCACTGTGGTGTAGAATCCACCAGGCTCACAAAGTTAGATAATAACTGAGTGACTTCAACTGCAACTTAACAACAGAGAAGCCAGATGATTGCCGAGTTTCTATTTGTTGTGAATGTTATGCCGTTTGTGATGCTTGTGCGAGCAGTGGTCTCCTGTTGTTCATCTTTTCCCCAAGCGGGCTCTGTGTCTGCTCCAGGCCGTTAACATGGACACTGCAACGAGGTGGCATCAAGTACAAGTGAGGTAAGCAGAGTGGCACTTTGCGAAATCTGTAGATAGCTGCAGATAAATGTTAATATCATATACACATCAAAGACAACCTGAAGGGTCATCAGGATGCCACCCCAAAACTGCAGCGCATCTAACATCGTCCAAAACACAATGACCTCAAGATGAGATCTCAACCGAGCCCTGGCTTTTAATATATTAGTATACAATATATACACTGGACGCTTAACCTGCTTAAATTAAAAAGTGCAGTTAGACTCCCACCCAAGGAAGGAGATGACTGAAACCTACAATCCTACAATAACTGCCTTTTTTCTGCCTTTCCTTCTTTTTTTTCTTTTTCTTAACACACAGCACTTGCTGTGCTCTGAAACCAACAAACTTGTTAGATTATTTATACAGCAGTCGAGGCGCAACATTATTATCTGTCTCTCGGTCCGCTAAGTTAATATAAGACCAATTTTCATGCCCTTTTAGCTCTGGTATGTACCAACACCTCAGGGAAATATCTGGCTCTTTAGCTGCTCGCAGAGTGTCCGCTAGCTCGATCCTTGCTCCGTCTCTTTAGCGCTGAGCGGGTATTCTACAGTTGGGGTTTTTTTTGGGGGGGGGGAGTTGAACAGCTGCATAACAAGAGTGATTTTAAAAGGATTAAAAAAACGCAAAAAAGAAAAACACTGAATTGAAAACTGAACACAGCACCATAAAGCTGATGGGAGCTGTGGCTTTCTGTGACAATTCTCCCCAAGTTCATTACCGCAAACACACTGTACCCTTCCTCTGTTCCTCCCCCTTTCCCTTCCCCCACTCCTCCCCTAAAATGAGGACTGTCAGCGGGGCCATATATCTGACACAGTGTACTGTGGACACACACATACACACACACACATGCGGCCTGCGATCGAGTGTTCAGTAATGGGGCAGCGGGAATGAGGGGAATGGGGAGATGGAGACGGCTGGGTGCTGCTGGGTCTATCAGTCGGGTTATATAAGACTGTAATGAGGACTTTCCTTTGCCATAAATCTATAACCTCACTGAAGATAAAATACAGTAAACACCAGCAGAGTATCACCGCATCTCCGTACAGGACCGAACAAGAACAGCTGCAGGTTTTTATGTCTTGCGCACTAACAAGATGTCTCCGTTTCAGTGCTCGTGGGAGTCAGATTGTTTATTGACTGATTAGTCTTGATTAAGATGTTAATGAACTGCTTAATAAATTAAATCAGAAAATTGGGGGGAAGGGGGGCTCCAGGTGGTGTCTTGGAATCGCATTTTAGTCCAAGCAACTGTTGAACAGGGGAGTCCAAACAAATGAGAAAGACACAGAAAGTTCACGTTTAAGAAGCTGACACAAGATTTATGTTGGATCGTTCTGACAATCACACCCAGAGGCTGCTCCACACAACGCGATACTCGCCATAATGGGGACAGTATTTATGAGTGCTGTGATGTCATTTGAAACACTTTGGGTTTTTTTTCCTCTTCTATGCTGCTCATTTCTGAAAATCTAAAGGCCGAGCTCGCGTCAGTCCAACTACATCACCACCACCTCCACCAGTGGAAACTCACACCGTGTCATGTCTCAGTAAGAGACATTCCAGCAGTGCTCCTTTAAATGGACAGATTTATGTGGCACATTCAGCAGCGCAGGACTTCACGCCACTGAGCCCCCCCCCCTCAGCACATCACGCTCCATCTGACACGCCGACAATGTGGGGGAAAAACACACACACACACACACACACACACACACACACACACACACATATACACAAACACAGAACTTCCAATTCTGCTGCTTCACCTGATCCAAATGACCCCCCACCACCACCGCTCTCAATCTTACCTCCACTTCTCATTTCTCACACACACCATGCATTCTCACCCTTTCTCCCCCCTCTTCTTCCATGCTCAGCGCGCAAACACCCGGCCGAGGTACTGGCTCTCTTTGGCTGAGAGCCTCTCAAAGAATGTGTGGCGGTACGAGCCTGAAGGAATACACACCATCAGCGCCCTCGACACGCTGCCTCATAAAGGCTCGCGGGCTGACACAAGTGATGGATCACACTTAGCAGGAGAAATTAAAAAAAGAAAAAAGAAAACACTCTGTGGTCCTCGGTGAACATGCAAAATTGAAATGATGTGCTTTCTGTCTTTGGGAAATTGGAGGAAACTGTTTAGAACACGCAGAAGTCAGAAATCCACACCTGTCGTGGCCACAGTAGAGTACAGTATTTGTACAATATTACAACAGTACAACTTGCTGTCGATTGCCAGTCTGCAGATCTGATGTTAAACTTTACGCAGCACAAAGCAAAAACACGCAGAGAGTATAAAGCTAGAAGCAGAAAAGGCCGCATGCATTTCATGATTTAATCAGAGTGTCTGCAGACGACAGACTGCATTTTGCAGCGTCTCCTCCTGCTGAAAAACACTCCACTTTGCATCCTCCTGGCTACTTTTCCAGGAGCTCACCTGTTACACGTGTCTGACTGCACACAAGTCAAATCAGGCACACCGATTCACTTATAGCAGCAGCCAAATGATGCACTTCCAGCTACAGTGAGGTGAGACCCATGGGAAACGCAAGTCACACAGCAAAAAGAGGAACTTCGAAGTGACTCTGCCCGTGGACCCCCCCCCATCAGATTGTGACATCATGTTGGAAAAAACACGCAGATTAGATAAGTAAGCCACATACAATGATAAGTTTACCACGAGCTATTCGGATACACTTTGAAAGTTCCTTGCGAAGTTTATATCTGATCAGGGGGTGATGTGGTCAAAGTCATGACCTGAGACCGCGATCACACTCACAGGTGTCAGAACTAAGCAGTGAAATGAAGGTTTAAAGGCTTAAAGCAGGAGTCCGTGCGAGCGTGCGTAAAATGTTGGGGGGCTGAGAGAAAAAGAGCTCCACCCTGTTATTTTTGCCTCAGTTTCTCCACCGTAAACTGACATGTATACCTGGTTGGTGGTGTCAGGCGGCAGGTTCTTAATGAGGATTTTCCTCCTGTTGCTCAGCTCCTTGCGAGTTTTGGCCAGCCTCCTCTCGATTTCCTCGGGCTCCAGGTCCGGCAGGTCACGGAGGCTAATCCCGGAGTCCGGGGGTTGCGCTGCCGCCGCCTCCTCGTCCTCGTGCTGCCGGCTCTCGGGGCTGTCCATCTCCGGGGAAAGTGCGCTATCCCGGGCTAGAGAAGAGTGAACGCTCGGCGGCTGGATGGATGAGGCTGCCGCCATCTTGGGAAAAGTGTGAGGAAAGCGAGAGAGAGAAAGAGAGAGAGAGCAGGTGGGAGGTGTGTGTGTCGGTGGAAGAGAGAAAGATTTTTTTTTAAAAAGAGAGAGAGAGAAGAAAAAAGACCGACAGCTAACAACACACAACAATACTGCCAAATTGCTCTGAACTATTTCTTTTAAATCTTCGCTTCGCGTCTGTATTTGGCGTCAGTTTGTATTCTGTTTCTACTCCGACCGATGCTGAGCCGTGATAAAGAGCGACAACACAGCAGAGCTACAAGGTTTATATTAACGTTACATTAAACATAGCATTTGTTTAAAACGGGGCGTTTAAGACTCGCTGTCATCTGATGAATGAAACTTGTATATGGGCACTTTGACGCACACATGGTTCCCAGCATGTCGGGCTGCACTCCGGACTCCTGGCGACCCCAACTGTCTGTTAACTGCATAGGAGCCAATCATCATTGGTCAGTGCGAATTAGTGCGCTTTTGAATTGGCTTGCCAAGGAGCTACATGTCGTGTGGCACCAACCTGATCTTCCAAACAGCATATGTTTCCGTATTTTTAGGGGGGAATTAAATTATTATTGTTTTCATCATGATTATTATTATTATTATTATTATTATCATCAGTATTATTATTATTATTATTATTATTATTAATCACATGATGAACCTGCAGAATGCTCTGTCGTCTTCACCCTGCACCAAAGTGCTGTATGTGCGCACATTTCTTATTTCGGTGCGGCGGCCCAATTACAGCATTTCTTCTTTTGGTGAAGGAGAGAATTGGAGAAGATCCGCCAGAGCTTTCCTGTTCCCCATGTGCATAATGTTACCATGAATGGCTGTGTGCCTTCCCTCCTTTCTACCCAAGTGATCCAGTGAATGCCAGCCCAGCCTGCACGCCTGCCTGCCCACCGTGGGTGGAAAGCTGCTCCTGGCAAACACAAGGGGAGCAGAGCTCCCTGCCGAGTCCTCACAATGCCCGTGTAGCTTCCGCAGGCAGAATGAGTCGCTGAAAGACACACACTGTATGCTCACACTCATAAAGATGCACTTACATTCACGTAGGCACACAAACATGTCAACAAGCGCACAATCAACCCACTTAGGAAATATTTAGAGCGCGCTTATTGCCGGGGCCCTCTGAAAGAGAGACGGAGAAATCAACCTCCGTGTTCTCTCTCTCTCGCCATCTGTGTGGAGCGTTTCTTGGCAGATCCAAGTCCAGACAATCACAGTTGTCGGTGGGTGAAAATGATCTCGCATTGCCAAGTGGCTGAAGCAGTGTAACCGGAAGGCAGCGAGTGTATGCAGGCTGTTTGTTGCTTAAATGCTTCAATCAGGCGTGAGCGCAGTCCACTCCAGAGTGGAAAGGCCAAACCAAAAAGAAGGGCAATTTGTGCAACTGCAAATAGAAGCAGTTTATAAGTCTGCATGCACTTCATGCATCAACTCAACATTACTGCTGGGAGCTAAGAATCCAAGGCACAAAGTCACACTGTGTCCTCCTGACAAATGCTCCTGAAGATGCAACCTGCTATGTATCAATGACGGAGTAATTCACACACCAGACTGCCAGACTGTACTGAATATCTTAAAGGAATGCATGACAGTTATGTCCTTTATTTAGCAGATACGAGGCTAAAGAGATCGCCTTAAGAGAGACATAGACAAGAGAGTGGCCCCAAACTACTGATCGTTTTAAATTCAGTTGTTAGTTCCATTCCTCATTGGACTCTTATCATCTTAACATCGGATATCAGATACTTCAGCTCAATTAGGCCTGCTACACAAACTCAGTAGCAGGCCTTTTTATACCATCTCTGTGGTCTCTCAGGACGTTACAGGTGCCCTTAACCCAAGTCACAAACTTATCATCATCATGCAGGAAATCAAGCTGAAGCGAATGCCCCTGAGAAGTCGTCCTACATGTAAACTGTGTTTTGATCCAACTGCAGCTCATACAATAGTCGGTACTGGCTGACAGATTGGGGGACATGAATCATTGAGCAGTAGTTCTGTGAAAAGACAGCAAGGACTCGCCTGTCACTTGCACAGGCTGATTTTAGAGACGCATGAATCACTCCACTAAGTGCTAAACAACGTTTTCCATGAGAGAACAATTAATTTGTTCTCTCTGTTCCCCTGGTGCATACACACACACATGCCAGCACCATCGTTTTACACTTAGAGACACACACTGACACACTCAGACATTAACTCGCGTCGGCCTGTAACCTCCTCGCATGGTTACACAAACTCTGCAGCTATCTTTCAAAGCGTTTTACCTAGTCCCATAATAATAATGCGCTCCGCTACATAAACCAAGGGGGGAAAAGAGATGTTGGTTGCTGTACCATTTTAAAAAAAAATATAATAATAAAACACGAGAGCCCTGCTGGTGCTTCAGTGTGTCAGCCAGTGATTCACAGCCCCTTTTGGAGTGGGTGGCAGCAGAGAGGAGAAGGAGAGCGCAGGAAAACGTTTGCTGCTGCTCGGTGGGACTGAGAGTGTGAGGGCGTGGGTGGGTTGAGTGGCTGAACAGGCAAAGCAGGCACCTGGGACGAGCTCAGTAGGCGTGAGGATGGATGGGAGGCAATGAGAGGGATTGGTGAGGAGGAGGAGGAGGTATCAGGAGAGTGAGGGGTTAACCCCAAATGCTGAAGAGTGCAATGTGATTATGGATATGTCATCCTGTGCTCCTGTCAGTAATGCATGAGCTGATGCAAACAGCTGGCGTAATGCTCTCGCGAATGATCAAGGATACAGTGTGGTGGCGTGGCTGCTTCCTCTGATGGGATAGGAGAGATTTAGGGACATGTGACCTACTAAAAACAGCTGACCTGAACACATGGGGGACAATATGCACAAGAGCTCCCTGCCCAATTCTTGTCCTAATTACAGTGGTCATAAGCGTACCTCTTCATCATTACATGGGGAGAGTTGCTTTTATGTGGCAAGCAAGTGACTGAGTAATGAGAAAGTCTCATTTTGTTTAGCATTTAAGTGCCCCTTGCTTTCTAACCAAGCATAATGTGCATCTTAATCCCTCCAAAAGCTCCATTTAGATACGATTTTACAAGCTTGCCTTAAAAGTTGTACCTTTGAGCGGGAGACTGTCATTAAATCCATAAGATTTTAGTGCAGTGTTTAATTGTGTGTTTAAAAAAATCCGTATGCTGAAGGGATTCCAAAGCGCTTTAACTTGCTTGCTCGCACGACTTGAGATGATCACACAGCAGAGATGTTTTCTGGGGGAAACTGGGACTCTGGACTGCACAAAAATATGCTGCAAGTGCATGTCTGCTGTACTAGTTGGCAGAGCGGAGACTGACTGAAATGACCCGAGGGTGCTTGGACACGAGCTCGGTGCTCTAATTCAGAGAGTTTCCCTGGCAGGGAGCAGCAGACAGCTCAGGAGAAAGAGGCACAGCGGAGGAGATACAGTGACAGTGGAAAAGAGATAAAGACAGCCCCATGTAGGGGTGGTGTGAATGAATGCAGACAAACTGATTAGGTTTATGGGACATGGAGACAGGTGGGCAGACAAGAAATGAGGAGGAAGTGCCCACCTTCTTCAGCTCTCAGCACTGCTGAACTACATCCCTGCTTCCCCAGTGTGCACATCTCCATTTCCACCTCAAGGTTAAACAGCATACCTTGCTGTTCTCTATAGCCTTCTCTTAAAATAGACAAAACTACAGTACCATTAGATGTATCTGGATTTATGCACTGATTGCTCTTGAAACAGGCAAAGTAAATCTGACTAGACTAACAACGCAGCATTGTGTCGTTCATGTTTTTTTTAATGTTTTCAGATATTTCAATCTAGACATGAAAAAGTAAGTGAATTCACTTCATTTAGTTTTATTTATATAGCACCAAATCATAACAACTGTCATCTCAAGGAGGTTTATTATGTAGACTAAAGACGTCTCAATATTAGAGGAAAAACCACAACAATCAGGTGACCCCCGATCAGTGAGCAAGCTTCAGGTCATGGACTACAGCTTTGGTATTCATCTACAAAAAATCTTGATTAAATTCGCAATTCTTTGTTCCCTCAAGGACCGGAAAGCTCTTAGGTCTTGATGTAGAAATGCAGCACCAAACCATGATGCTCCCTCCACCATGCTTAACAGTTGGGATTAGGATTTGGTATTAATATGGGCACCCCTTGTCGGCCTCATTTTCCTTTATAGTGAGAAATTTCAATTTTGTCCCCACGAAAAACAGGTGTTTTATTAAGCATTATTTTAGCTAGTGTTTTTGCAAGGCTTTTGGTGTTCCTCCAGTGTTCTCTTATGTGCATGTTGTGCTCTTGGTGTAATATTTGCAGGATTTTCTCCGTAGTGAGAACAAAAAAAGTCCAGAATTTTCTCAATTTGTAGATATGTTGTTGGGATCAAGGCATGTTTCATACAATATATTTTTTCTCATGAACAGCAGACCTTGTCAGAAATCAGTTTGTGTTCTTTTATTAATAGACAATCTAGAAAGCATTAACAGAGGTCTAATACTCATACTTTCAATCTCCTTAATAGGAACACTTGAGTCCAAGTAACTTTTGGGGAAGTCATGAAAAGTCTGTTTGTGTGTCATTAGTTTACTCAGAATGTGTTTGTCTAAGATTATTCTTTATTATTTTGGTAAGCTTTATTTAAACCACCAGCATTACTAGTGAAAGGAGCATAAACACACAATTCCAGTTACATCTGCTTACATTCACCCAATAATGTAGACCAAATTTATTAAGAGTGCATAGTTTATATTTTCTTTTATTTATTGGTGGGTAAAGTAAAGTGGAAATTATTTTGTAAGCAGAAAAGACAGAAAATAAGTTCAGGGACCAATGAGTTGTGATGTGTTGGACATAAATGTTGACTAGTGCTTAAAGCCTTGATTTCTTCATTAAAAAAATGAACATTCATACTGCTCTCCCACCAACCAACCAAAGCAGCTTCTTGTTACATTGTTTTGTTCGAACTTGGTTGCCTCTCCATCTGGGGCTACTTCCCAGATCCCCTGGCAGAAACCACCATATGTATAGAAAGGCCCCATAAATAACTGATAGGGCCTTCCGGGCAGTACCGCTGTTCTTCTTCCTACAGCCTGTGGCTTGACCTATGACCAGAAGCTTAAAACATATTGAAAAAAAAAAGCTTTTGCGGAGGAAAAAGCAGATTGTGGCTAAGTCACCACTTTACTTTGCAACGATCGATTTCTTAATGTGGGGGTCAAGAACTAAAATAAATTAGAGCTGAGGTTCACCAGGATATCAAGAAAATCTTTCGATGGAGCTATATGTGCTGTACCTCTGAATTTGTGAGTGTAAAGGATGATATATTTACTAACTAGGTGATGTTTCTAGAATGTACACAGATTTTCGTTGTTTTATTGTGAGAAATGCTTGCCATCTGCAGAGCTATGCAGAACAAATGAATCGATTTTTATTCATTATTTAGACTTCCAACTGGGTGGAGGCTGGCTTTCATCCACCTCCGTCCATGTTGAGCAGTCTCTCCAACTACTGGGCTAGACAACAATGCCAGTTCAGACAGTTCTACGTGTCATTAAAACAGGGCTCCCAAAATAAGGCCAAAAAGCCTCTGAAGAGCAGCTTTTTTGGAGTGCCGGTGTCCTAAATGTGCACGCGTGAACCAGAGAGAATAGCACAGGATGAAAAAGCATCAGACAATATTAGCCTGCTGTCAGTGAGTGTGAATGCTGAGCCAGGTATTGAGACAACGCAGACACACACACACACACACACACACACTCACAAACACACACAAAATCCCCTACATATAATCTCCCTGGCTTACTGAGTGCAGGGTGGTTTGTGGATGACCTGTCCCATGACCTTCTACAGTAAAAAAAAATGGTCCCAATGGTAATTGAAAAACACAATTAGCACAATTTAGTTCTAAATATCAAAGCTGGGAATTTTTTTTCTAAGTGCAGCTTTTGTGTTTTGCACTAATTATACTAACTTCTTGCCTTTTAACTGCAAGTCAGTTTCATTTTATTATATCTAATCTGTTTTAATACTTGGTTATGGACGTTACACGTCATTGCTTCGTCTCAGGCTGTGCTTGTAGAGATTAATTTCATTGACATTTATCTATAAAACTACAGTCATGTAACTAGAGTACAACTAATACTGAACAGCAAACTCCCTTTAGGTCAGATATGTCATAGCCCTTGATGACTTTGACTCTACAGACTTTAAAGCTTCACAGTGACGTTATTTCTGACTTCTGATGTTATTTGGCCTTAGTTGCACCGACAGTCTAGTTAATGTGTTTTATCTTTATTGGAAAAGTGATTTGCATCTTAGTGAAACTACCTGATTAAATGCAATTTAATCAGCTTGGGAGGATTGTGCAATATCAGATTATTACATGTGAAAGTGTGTGTGTGTCCTTCACAATTTTATTTGACTGCTTGTTATTTATATTTCATGCTTGACAAAACATGTATTGTGACGTGTTCAGTGTTTTTTTTAGAGCTCTAATAGACTACAACTGTAACTGTAAGGCACCTCTTATTACAAGTTAAAGACTCTACAATATAAGAAGGAAAAGCCTCACAATCCAATGATGTCCTCACTTGGCGACAGTGGGGAGAAAGAACTTCCTTTTAGGAGGAAGAACCCTCCAGCAGAAGCAGGCTCAGGGAAGGGCCTGACTCCAAGATTACTTACGATCTAACTGGATACCAAGGTAATGTCATCCAGAACTATTTCTGGTTAGATGCCATGTTTCTAGAATTTGTAGGGCCAAACAGTAATCTCAGTCACTTCTTTGTACTGACTAGACTCTGTATTTATATATCAAGTGTCTCATGTTTAATGCATTGTAGTTGTTCAATGACAAAGTGAGCCCTGACATCTTTGCTTCATACATTGTTGTCCAGCACCTCTACTCTATGACCACATACACTTCAGCTCAGCATTACTAGCCAGTGATCAGCCTCTAATCGATAAGTCAGGGATAAATTAGCTTCCTCTCCTCACGGCAACATGCAATGTTAGCCATGCAGGAACGGCTTCATCAGTTTAGAGTCAGGGTAAAATGGCTAAATGGCTAGTTTTTATGACCAGACCCTTTAAAATCTAAAAGCACAGGTTTACTTAGAAATAACAATAACAACGCTTTCATTAGAGTTTCCTAAACTATGTCAGCAATTTGTCCCAAAAACTAGGCCACCAAAATCAAATAGAGCCCGTGCTTTTTAATGGTGTCATACACGTCAGAATACCTGCTAAGACAACACTTCTGCACAGCTTTCTGGCTTCACTTCATGACTTCACCAAACAGTGATGACACAGCAGGTGTTTAAGCAGCTGCTAAATCACTTTCCTTCAGGACTTCAAAAGACTGCACTGTTCTCCCATTCACCATTAGCAGCTAAATAAAAGAAAGCAGTAACCCAAGAACAATGATGAGGCAAGTTAAAAGGAGTGAGTAAGTATCTGAGTGCTGATTGAAACTGCACCTTCAAGTGAATCCAGCGTCTTTCTTCCTGTGTATGCCAGCCAGTTGTGTTTCCTAATAACTTCTTACCTTCGACTGGCTTGAGGTGGGGGGGGCGCTTTTATTTGATAGTGCAGTATTGCTGGGTGGATGGGAAGGAGTGGAGAGAGACTTGGAGAGGACATGCCGCTAAGGGACACAGGTTGTTAATGCATATGGTCACCTTCTCAGGGAGTTTACCAGTGAGGTAAGCTGGAGCCCCACGGACTCCTTTTTCATGTATGTAGGAAATGGTTTTTTGTGAACCTCGTCTATACTATGTGATATCTACAGCAACGATCGCTTCTATAATATTTTACCAGGGGTAGGGAAGATTTCTTAAAGTTGATGTTTGGACTTATTTACTCTGCTTTGTTTCCACTGCCATTGAGCATTGTAAATAATCTATGATAGTCTTTTATGGGAAACATCTGTTGTGATACTGACTGGGGCATGAAGTGCAGGGAGAGTGCCGTTTCCAGGGAACTCCATCAGTTTGTTTTCCATTCATCAAAGTCTGTCCCGAGTGTAGAGCTCCTGAGTGAAAGTACTAAAAGCTACAGTACAAACTCCATCCTCCCATGTTAAAATGCCCAGCTTTACAGCAGCAGTGACAACATTGAAGGTGTTTCCCACTTAATGACAAATGTTCCAGAGGTAAAGATACAGCTCGCCACCTTAAATTATATTCAGGTTCAACTGTGTTCCATTTGTGGAAGGTTAAAGCAGTCAGTAAAGTGGACTTCTTGATCCTGCCTGGGTGCTGGTGACATCAGGAGTATTTTTAAATGTGGTCATCTACAACATACAGTACAGCACCTTGTTAACCAGGCTTGCCAGAAATAGGTGATAACTTAATTAGCACTCCACTATATCGTACACTACATCATGTAATCAAATGCACTTGATTAACTGACCATCAGTGTGAGCAGAAGTTTGCAGTTCTACCTATTACCAACTGTTGAGCACGGTGGTGTAGGTGTTATGATTTTGGCTCATTTGCAACCACAGAACGTGCAAATTTGAGACATTTAAGCAAACTATTTACTCATACAAAGAATTCTAGACTCAAATGTGAACTAATCTGACATCTAAAGTTCGTCTGAAACTGGGTCATGCAACAGGACAATGATACCAAACACAGCAGCAAGTCTACAGCAACACGGTTAGAAAAGAAAAGAAAAGAAACAAGATGTTGCAACGGCCCTGTCAAAGCCTGGACCTCAGTCTGATATAAAGGCAATGGCAGGAGCTGTGTGTAAACTCATTGCAAACTGGACCATGTGAGAGACTGTTGATTTACTTTCAATATGCTGCTGCTAAATGTTACTGAATTATGCTTAGTTTTTCACAGCACTGCATGCGAGTAGTTTTTTTTGTAGCTGTACAGAGAGCTGCATGAAATCTAATAAAACGACACAAGTTTGACTTTGAATGTGGATCTGTGTGCGACGGATGTGTAGCCATTCTCCTTTTTCTGCCGAGAAATATCAATCTCATCTTTTTCCCCTTTCTTTTGAACCTCCAGCGAGCAGTGCAGCAGCAGGTTTTCTGAGATGCAGTTTGACTCTATTCACCCATTAAAGAGCATCATAAACACTGAGCAGGAATCAGAACGCCACAAAGTTTAGGTGTAAAATGGACTTTATCACATTCACATTGCAATAAATCTCAATTTGATAACTTTATATGATACATGAGGTGGGGGAATGGGGGGGGGGGGACATACACATGTTCCTTCAGTACATTATTTGCATTTTAGAGTGTTCTGTATATATACTTGTTTACAACAGCTGCTAAATACTGATTAAAACTCTCCTGGAAAATAAGCTTTTAATGGTGCACTCACTTTTGAGGAAAAAAAAAAAAAAAAAACGTCATCACACGCACGTTTAAAAAAATACTGTTGAGACTGCATTTGTTCTAATAACTGCTACGAGGCTGAACTGAAATGACGTACCGTAGAGTGTTTTGGGGGGGAAAAAGGAGGACAATTTGGAATTTCAGTCACGGTCTGTGATCCGAATTCCTTGCAGGTGGGTAAATCTGACGGCATTACGAGATGGCAAACATCTCCTGTGATCCCGGCCTAAACACGAACACGCACCGAGACAAAACGGGCACGCGGTAATGTGTCAACTCTGTCAGAGCCGTCAAATTATTTAGCACTTGTGCAGATGAAAGTGTAATGGGCTCACACTGAATGTGCAAATGTAAATATTCTCCTCAAGTGTCAAACGCGCCAAATGACTGTAAATGAATACGGGCGAAAGTCTTAAGTAGCACAGCGTAAACTCTAACCCACTACAAGGCAGCTGGATCGGTCATTAGTGAGTGACAAGTTGTGTAGTACTGCTATGTGACGAACCTACACGAGCGCACGAGAGAGAAGTTTTCTTTAGCATTTCCAAGACACAAAACACGATAAAACTTTTAAAAACTAGAAGTCTCTTGAACATAAAAAGTGTGTATTAATATCACCAAGTACTGACTTCCATCCAATATGGACCTAAAGAAAAATAAATCTCCAAAAACAAAACAAACAAAACACATCCAAGGCATCCAAAAATTAAAAAAAAAAAAATAATGAGACACCATAAACAGAACATATCAACCCAAATATCTGAGCATCATTTGAAGCATACATCATGTCTTAACAACATAAAACGATGGAGTGTACAGGTTATTAATAGCTATTTGTGACTCCGTATTTACACTTCATAGTGAATCTCTGAAGAACAATAAACATTTCGGGACCTGAAAAGGCGGAAGGGGAGAAAAACAAAACAAAACACAAGACACGGATGCCGCACTGACATGATTCGATCAGCTGAACAAACTCACAAAAGCACAGATCGGGTCACGTGACTCTTCATCTCAATAAAAAATAAGTGGATTTCTTGATCAATCATTTTCGCCTACAATTCTCTAACACTATGTTGAAAAATAATGCATTCAGTGAAAATGTTCCTGGTGGATAGTCATCCCTTCATCACACACACACAGGCACATGCACACTGAGACACAGTCACACTCTCTCCAACACAAACACACACTCACACTCACTCTGTAAAAAATACATTTTTGAGTGGTTAACCACAGAGGAGCCAACTGATGGGGCGTAACCTCTGTAAAACAGCAGCAGCATCTCCTTTTCCCTCTTTGACGAGGGGGAGACTTCCATCTTGGTTATCTTGGGTGGAAATTTAATTCTGTTTTGTATAAAAATCCAGCACAACTCTAACAGACACACACCCAGAGCATTAGCTTAGCCTCAAAGGTGAAAGCTTGTGATAAAACAAGAAGCACTCTGTACTGGTTTTTCTTATTCAGGCAGACAGAGTGGGCAGCACTCAGTCTCTGTGAGGGTCTCTGCTAATCCTCACACACCAAATTCCCAGCAGTGACGAAAGCCAGGGATTGTCTTTTCTTCTGTTTTTCTTTTGGTTATGGTTTCTTTTTTGTGCGCTGGTGTCATCCTCGCTCAGTCCCCATGAGGCTCAAAAAAAGGGCAGCGAATACAGAAGTTCTGCCTCTCGGTACACATGGCGAGATCAGAAAGAGGATGTTTTCCAGCGAGTCTGAAAAGGAGCAGATCTCCCTACTGGGAGGCCGCTTTAAGGTACGCCAGAACAAGATGGTGTAATTCAACACAACAGCCCTGCTTTAACACTGATCTTTAAAAAGCTGTAAATATTGGTGATGCGTTAAAGAAAATACTTTCATCATAAAAGGTAAAGTTGTAGAGTAAGAAGTGTTTTCATACAAGAGGGGGGAAATGTCACCTATGACCTCAGCATGGAAACATGCTGAATCAAATGAACAGTGAAAAGAAATGTAATAAAAGCCGAATTTACAGCAGGACTGTTGTGCCTGGACCAGTGTACCTCATGAACTGACCGCTGAGTGCACTTAGAAATGGGGATCCAAGGGAGATTATTCAATTATGCTCCTGCTGAAAGAAGGTAAAAAGAACATTTAAAAGAAAATGCAAACGAGCTGCACTGGAATCCCTCGGTCTGGTAAAAAAGAAATGAGAATAATCCCTGTTATAGTACTGATATTCTTAAAATTCAAAAATAAATTCACAGATATTTTAAGAAAGAAAAAAAAACAAAAACTAATGAGTCCCAAAAATTAATGCACTGGTTGCAGGGAGTGGGCCGGTGTGTCTCACGCTCCCCGACTGCTGTCATATTTGCGCTGCTTTCCTCTCTTGAAAATCTACCTTTAATAAATAGTAGAAAAATAATATTTTCCTCTTTAAAGTGTTTCTTCTTGCGTTTCTGTGAATATTGAAGCTTTTTCTTCCTACTTTGAAGTTCACAAACATTCATGGAAAAGTCCAGATATCGTGTCACACTGTTGTGTGTCAGACCAGCAGCCACTGCTTTGGATAAAGGCAGCTGCTTTTCAGAGAAAACAAAGAAAAAAAGAATAAAACAAACTCCAGAGCTTCTTCATGGAGAGTAAAGTTGAAATAGAGGCTGTGTTAGAATCTCACTAGATCCAGTTCATGTTTCGAAAATGCAGTATTTTCACTCTCCTTCAGAGATGTCCCACAGTTTCCATAAATGTTCCAACCTGTGTTGAGTTCAGGATTTAGCCCTGTTTTAAAAAGGGGTCCGACATGAGTGCTTGTACTGTAAAAATCCACTGGTCCTGGAGAATAATAACAATCTTTGACCTCCCTAAAGAAGGCTTTTAGCTTCCAGTTGTGTCCCGTCCTCAGTGAAGGCCAAAAAATGGGCTCACACAGCTTTTCTGTTTGCCTCTGAGGGCTGTTACGTGCTCTTAATCTCGAGTCCTTCAGAAAAATAACAGGAAATCCCACTTGGTTACGTCCACTGGCCCAAGTGCGGTCGCGTACACGTGTCCGCTTTTAAATGTGGTTAAATGAAAGAGGGCTTGAGACTTGAGATGTTGGCACAATGAGATCTTGAAGCGTCACTAAGTCTACCTGTGGCATCTCCCTCCATCTGTGTGTGCTCTCTACTTACACACCAGTGTCTTTTTTTTTAATGTTTAATAAAAAACAAAAACAAAACAAAAGAACAGTTCCGGTCCTTTCAGGAGGATCAGCACTCTGCGTCCACGCTGTGCACCGTCACTGCAGCTTGCAGGTGGTGCGTATGTGTGTGCAGCGGGTGGTGGTGCGCGTGCGAGTGCCGGTAGGGGTGGAACTTGTGGCTGAGCAATGCCGCCGTCTGCGGGGGAGTGTCCAGGTCCAGGTCGTCGTCGTGGTTGCCAACGTCGACGCCGGCCGAAAGCGGGTCGTTGTTTCCAGGTGGATTCTCGCTGTCCTCCTGCGGGCTCATGGTGCTGTAGCCTGGAGACAAAAAGATGTGCAGAGGATGGCGTTATTTCACAATTCTTTCCCTCAAAACTACTGGGCGATTTTGAAATCTTAAGCAAAAATTTCTTAAATATATGTTTCAAAGTTTGAAACTAAATGAAGAAGGCAGCGTGGCAAAGCAAAACTCAACAGTCCCTGCACACGTGGACCTGTCGGTAATGACGCCTGCGCTCCGCTTTAATAGAAATGGGAAGGCACCATAAAATGCAACAACTCAGCTAACTAATGACGCTCTCCGATCGTGAATATTCAGCACAGAAACGTTCCTGTGAGCACACGGCAGCTCATAATGTTTGAGTGCAGTACAAGCTATTTGACGGCACTATTTGGTGGCATTTGATGGCACATTAACAAGTAAACATTCCCCCGGGGCCTTTTTTTTTTTTTGCTCCTTATGTTTTCAGCTCCGTTTGAAATAATAACAATAAAAAAAAGACATGCATATTTATGATCTCATTCTTAAACATCTCAAACACACGTTTAGCCCGAGGAGGCAGAAAAACGGGCCGACGTGGCTCCTGGTGCACGCTGCTAACTGAACTAGTAACAGGAAAGTGCTGCAGTCACTGAGAAACCATGTGAGAAGTACGTGACAGGCCGAAATACACCGACTCCAGGGATCACTTGTTGACTGCCTTAAGCTACCATATACTGCAGGCTTTGGGTTTATTCAGATTGTTTAGACCAGTTGCCCCAAAGATGATTTGTGATCCCTCCCCGGGATCAAACCGGGGACCTTTTGGTTGTTAGGTACATGTGTAATAATTCTCCCAGATTGTGGACTGCAATTATTTGCATCCTGGCCAGCGAAGCTTCTACTTTGGGCAATTTCTAGAAAATAAATTCTCTTTAGTAATTTTTTCTGATTTTTCACCTCAATGGAAACATTAGCATAGATCCCCTTTATACTCTAAGTGGATTTCACCACCCTGAAGCCCATAAAAAAAGCATCTTAAAACACAGTGTGTGACTAAAAATGCTTTTTTAGAGTCTATGTGAAAATAAATCCACATTCCTTAGTCCTTTATCCCCATCTTTTTCAGCTTCTGAAAAGACACCAGCCGTGCTGCTCTGTGGAACACCAATCTGTTATTACTGTTTGAGTAAATAACTCTGTAAGCCTGAGTGCCTCTATGATTATATTTATAGAAAAATCACTGTCATTTTGGATGATGAAACCTCCAGAGACACTCGATCGCATCTGTGGCACGCGGGCTGAAGGCAGTGGGGTTAGAAGTATGTGTTTACGGGTCTGGCCCTGCATTAAATTTATGTCCAAATAACCATTTTCAATCTGAAAAAAATCTGACACTTGAACATCTAAACCATCAGAGAGCGATCGGTTTTGCAGGGCTGCTGGGTTCATATTTTCCAGCAGCAATCCAGCTTAATATTTGCTATACCAAAGCCCAGTTCCAAGCCTACAATTACTGCTGCTCACAGCAGTAATGGTAACCTACTGATGCTAAAAAGCACTTCACTCAAAACAATAAACCAGTCATGTTAAAACTCTACTAATGCAGTTTTTAAAAGTTTTTTTCATAATTTAATGCAAACATTCATATCTCCTTATCATTACATCATTATCATTACAAATAAAGTGAAATATTTCAAGCTGTCTTTTGTTTAATGATTTTGGATTATAGCCCATGAAAACCAGATATCCTGAAATAATACCTGTATCATTACTATTATAATTATTATGTCTTCTTTAAAACAAATTCCAGCATCAATCCAGTGTGGCATTAAGGTGATGTTTCTCATCTTCCTCTTAACAATAACCAACAACCGGTTCAGGTAAGGGAATGACTTGTATGTAAGTTTCTTTATACTGTTCTTTTCCTGATCCTCCAAAGATCAGCTGACCTAAGACAACAGACAAAGAAGTTTCAGACATGGAAGGTGCCAACTTTGTCACAATTTTTCCCAGTTTTCCCAAAAGCA
This sequence comes from Oreochromis aureus, assembly GCF_013358895.1. NCBI lineage: Eukaryota > Metazoa > Chordata > Actinopteri > Cichliformes > Cichlidae > Oreochromis > Oreochromis aureus. The sequence continues at coordinate 34,581,280 of NC_052958.1, read as the reverse complement.
ATAATCCAGTGCTTCAGGTAAATCTACCGCTAACTGTGCACTGCTGACCGTTTACAGCTGCACCAGGTGGAGGATATCAAATCCTACTTAATGTCATGAGATGAAGGGAGGCCGAGCTAAACTACCATGTTATTATGCCTTGAAGACAGAACTGCAATTTTTCCTTTAACAACTTTAAACAGGTGAAAAACTTGGCAAACCTGTTTGCTTTCTTGGTGAGAATTCTCTCTCTCTCTCATATGGATGTTAAGAATAAAGCTCTAATAACCAATTAGCTTAGCGTCAATACCAGATGGGGTAAAGCAACTAGCCTTCGTGTCGTCCAAAGTTAAAAAAAAATAAAAAAAATCAAAAAAAAATCCATTATGGCTGTCCTTTTTTGGTAACTGCTTCTGCAAAAATGTCAAACTTGATGTTTTATGGGGAGTTTGGTGCCAGACTTCTGTATTACTCACTATTGCGGTGCGGTGATTAGCCAACTGCTAGTTATATAGTCAAAAGTTTAATTTGAGATCTTAGCTAGAAAGCAAATTCAAAATGTCAAACTATTACAAACCAATACTTAAGTTTAATCCTTAATTAAAAGGCTCTATTATTATTAATAGTAATGTTAAGTGAAGCGTCTGACCTGTAGCAAAATTTTAAAACTCGCGCCCTTCCCTCTTTCAGTGACCAGGTAAACATGTAGTTTTAAACACTGTTCAAAATCATATTTAGTCGTAATTCATAAGTTTTTTAGGCTTATGATTTATAGGTAGATTATACATAAATATCAATGTAAACTGCCGACGATTATATAAGCGACACCACACACAGGATGGGGCCATTGCTATTCTGTGGTTACACATTCCTATTCTGGTTCTAATAGTTTGTTGGGCTAAATAGCATTCAAATGTTTGAAGTACAAACAGACTGAAAATTGCCAGGTGTGTGGATTAAACTTGGAGATTATATGGCTATATGCAGCACACGTTCCTTAATGGTTGGTTTGAACCGTTGCCTGGAAGCTTATCCTTAAAGCGGACCACACAGCAAACAGAGTTTGTGCGTCATTCAGCAGACTAAATGGTCTGTTTTTGGTGATCTGTATATAGGCTTGTGTGCAACTTTGAGTGACTGAATAATGGTGGGAAGGAACCTTTGACTGATGAGAGACAAGCAGCAACTTTGAAGCTAGTAATGCTTGTCTATGTGTAAAGTTATATTCGCTAATGGACTAACACCCACTCTTTCCATTATTTCTTACTCATCTTCCTCTCTCTTCCTGTCCTCTTGCCCTTGCTTTTCACTTATTTCCCTCATTTCATCATTTTTGCATCTCACCATCTCCCCACTTGTTCTCCATGTTTCATTTTGCAAACCCTCCCCATCTTCAGCTGCACAAGATATTAAGACTGCTTCTGGTATTAGCCAGTTTACATCATTGCATTACACTCTTTACCGCGAGAGTAAGATAATCAAATGTTGTATCAAATAAATACATCTAATCCTTCAAAAACTGCACAAAAGAGAGGTGGAAGTACAAAAAAAGAACCACGTTCCACTGTTCCTACAATCAATACTGTATGCAGCACACAGCAGACAAGCTCGTTCTGTTACATTTTAGCCCACTCTCCTCTCTTCATATTCATCCCTCTTCTCTCTGGCATCATCAGTTATGCAACAACTAACCGAGACACTCACTGCCAGGAAGTGGAGTGATGCCACATGTAGGTGGTAAGTGCCCATGTGGGTGAAACTGTCCATCCACATTGAGCGTCAGACTTGCGAGTTCTACAAATGTTAACAGTGAACATGAGCAGCTCTTCCAGAGCTAAAGATAAGAGAAAACACGGTTCAGAACTGTGATATAACAAAAAGAACAAGCATGGAACAAGGATGCACCAAAGCGCAGGAACTGAGAGCTAACTGCAGATCTGTTATCACACAATGTAGCTAAAATGAATCATTTTAAGGTTTTATATTCAATACAGTACAAACTTTATTTCATGTTATGTCACTACTTTTAGCCCGGGCCACTGTGACAGACTTTTAATGGGCATTATTTATCCAACATCTTCAAACTCTTGAGCTGTCTCCAAGTCAGCAGAGATAATGTGATCCTCTGTGACCCTGGGGGTCTTCTCCTAGACGATCATGTTCAGCAAACCTCCTGATTGTTCCCTTAAACTCTAACCTCCTCCTTTAAGCACAAAGGAGAAGCGGCCTTAGTGGAAGATTATTCTGAAATTGAGCTTGCATGCAGTCTGCCCTTCACTTCCTGGACAAGTCATGCAAATGAATATTTATATGTTATAGCAATATTCAAAATTTACATCTATAGCAATATAAATACAATCTTTGCTGGAGGCAAACTCATGTGAGTAACACTTTAGAAAGTACAGTATGGTCCAGTTTTGTAACCGGTGGATGATTCATTTTCCATAAACCACATAGGCTGAGCTGTTATACAAGAATTACCCAGAATTAAGGCAACTATTACTTAAATTATCAACACCCACTCATTACAGGCTTCCTCAGCCACCATAATGACTTAGCTTGACTGGGATCGATTTAGGCTTTTTTGCACCAACCTTCTTGAAACTGCAACTATCAGTAAGAATCAGGAACTCTCGAAATAGTTAAATCAGTGGTTTTGTTTTGACACAGCATTGCTGACATTTCAGGTATGACTGACTCAGTTCCGCTTTCCATCAGCACTGACATACAGCGCTGTCACAGCTGCACGCAGCTTCATCGTAAATATCCCTGTTTCTGTGTGCCCAAATAGTTCTCTTACCATGGTCACTCTCTGTCCCGGATCGCCCCCAGTACCTCCGTCTCCGCTCGGGAGTGTGAGTGTGTCTCTCGATCACTGCAGCTATGAATCGAGTATTGCTGACTGAAAATAAAAGAGAGCAAATGGGTCAAGGCGAAGATGGGCACCTGTGCTGTCCAAAAGTAAGGTTCTACATAAATGTACAAAATGTTCATGATACATTACACTATATAGCCAAAAGTATTTGCTCATCTGCTTTCACATGCATATGAACCTCCCATCCCTAATTCATTGGGTTTAATATGATGATAGCCCACCCTTAACAGCTTCAGCTCTTCTGAATCAGATTACCAGATGGAGAAGCGTGATTTGTCACTCCAGAGAACACATCCGCTGGCAGTCCAGTGGTGGCGTGCTTTATACCATTTCATCTGACACTTTGCATTGCGCTTGGTGATGTGAGCTGCATCATGGAAGTCCATTCAATGAAGCTCTCTATGCACTAACCTTGAGCTAATCACGTGAAGTTTGGAGGTCTGTAGTAACAGACTTTGCAGAAGGTTGGTGACCTCTGTGCACTATGCACCTTAGCATCTGAGGCTCTGTGATTTCATATGACCCACCATTTTGTGGCTGACTGTGGTTGTTGTTGCCAGCTGCTTCCACTGTGTTATAATACCACTAACAGCTGACTGTGGAATATTTACTAGTGAGGATTGGATTTATCGAACATGTGGCATCCTATCAGTGGCACGCTGGAATTCACTGAACTGCTGAGAGGAACCCATTCTTTCACTAATGTTTGTAGAAGCAGTCTGCATGCCTAGGTGCTTAATTTTATACACCTGTGGCCATGGAAGTGACTGGAGCACCTGTATTAGATGATTTGGATGGATGAGTGAATAGTTTTGGCAATATAGTGTAGATCAGTACGAATCACTCACTGATTCCTCTGTCCTCGTGACTGTCTTCATCCCTCTCGTCTCTTTCATTATCAAGGTTGGACATTCTCACCGACATTTCTGAAGCGACATGGAGAAAAAGAAGAAGAGTAAGAATGATGAAAACAAACACATGAATGTGTGCGTAGATATTCAGTAGGCATTAGGCTGCACCCCAAAAGCTGCAGCTTAAGCTGCCATGTATATGTGTTTTTGGTGAAAGCACTGACACCTAAGTACACAAATCTGAGTAACTGAATCTATGAGCCAACTGCTCAGACTAATACCCCGTGATAACGTAGCCACACTCTCCACTATCTATTCCACGTTGTTTACCAAACTGCCAGACTGAAAGTGACTTGGACCGAGGAGCTTTAATGAGGTTGTAATCTTGTTTGATGTTTTTGTCAATATTTCTGTGTAATTACACAAATCATACAGAAGCAGCAGCTGCTGCTGTGCTGATGCTAATGTCAACTGTTTAGCTCCAGCGGCACTCGCCAGTTGCTGTAGCGCTTGTTAATCACATTCCTTTAAGGCTTTGTTTTTGTCTGTGTTCTTAAAAAAAAAAAAAAAAAAAAAAAATGACATCATTTAAACTAAAATAAACATTGTAGTTATTGTAACTTGTTTTCCAGTGTTAAAAATACAGGCCAACCAGATGCACTTTCACAGCTCTGAGATTCTCCACAGCTTCACAAAAGGTGCGTGACGAAACAAATATAGGAATTTATGCATTAGTCCTACCCTGCGCAGCCAGTGGAGACATGTGCTGGTGCGAGCGCCTGTGAATCTGGTGTCTGTATGCATACACAGCCAGCACCAGCACCATGATGCATCCCATAATGCCCCCAGCGACTGGACCCACAGGGGCGCTCTTGATCATGTTCAAAGAGGCTACCTCCTCATCTGCAGAAGAGAGAACAGACAGAAGGTTTTCTTTTAAAGAAGTCACAAAGGATTTCAGATGGCTGAAGTAGAGACAATACAACAAGCCAGTATCAAACAGCTCGGGCTCAGATCCTCACTCCCGCTGAGATGCTGGTACATTTTCTCCCTCGCTTCTATTCTGTCGTCAGTGTGAAGTACCACTGAAAAAGCCTTCAACTGCAGGAAGACGGCCAATTCTCCTTCCAAAGAAAACTACCAAGCAACGGAAAAGTTTCAGGGAAAAATATAAATATAAATAAAACTGTTGTCTTAAGGACCTGAAAGAAACTATTTAACTTTGACTTCTTGTGTTGTTGCTTTTTTCATCACTATGAAGGTGCCCTACAGAGTATTCAATAAAAAGGCCTCATAATGGTGGGCTCAATCTACAACTCTAAAACATTTAATAAATATGTTGATGAAGCCAGGGTCCAAAGAGGACATATATAATAAATTGGAAAAAAATCTCAATTTCTTTGGGTAAAGAACTCACCCATAAGCCCCAAGCCATCTGCATAGGGACTTTTGGCACCAACAATGCCCCCGAAACACTCCTTCTGCAGGGCACAGTACGGCTTGTCGAGGTGAGTCTTCCCATCACTGTCCACCATGCACCACTCGCAGTCCAGCACACCGAAACAGTCACTGGGGACGCAGAACACAGATGTCAAGCAGTTGATACATTATATTACAGTTTGGCAATAACATGGAAATAACAGGGACTGACAATAATGAGGTAATATAGTAATATACACACGGAGCTACCTGATTCTGCAAGCCCTTGTGAATAACGGAGCGGCTGAAAGTACAGTCGGTACTTGTCTGACTGTGATTGCCAAAGCATTAATCAGATTTATGAATCTAATATAAGGCTGAAATTTTTTGCAATAGTGTAGTGCGAGATAAAAAGAAAAAGTAATACTGACGAAAGATACTTCAGTAGCAATGAAGCAAAACTGTTCAGCAATAGTAGAGTAATATTTTGGTTACGATATGGTAAAACTCAGTGCTTGAATTGTAATAAGGTTATATTGGTGGAATAATGTAATTTTTTTTTATATGTAACTATTATTACATAATAACCTGTTAGTAGGTTGATTAGACTGTATTCTACAATGGGGAAAAAACTGGTTACTACCTTCAAAATAAGACTTCTCTAAAGGCAAAATAAACAATATCACAGCCCTCAAAAGCATTCTTCCTGTTGTTTCCAGGTGAAATGAAAACAGAAGTTACATTTTATTCATTTCATCTGTTACCTGGAAAGTCATTTAATCATGTAAAAACCAGATGCAATACCCGTTACTACTGCAATTTCTCCATACTGCTCCAAAACAGTTTTATATAAACTGCTCTAAATTAAAGGAACACTTAAAAAAAACACACACACACACACACACACACACACACACACACACACACACACACACACACACACACACACACACACACACACACACACACACACACACACACACACACACACACACACACACACACACACACACACACACACACACACACACACACACACACACCAGATCTTACTGGGGGGAAGAAAATAATGCAGCAAAGTGGACCATTTTGCTAAAATGATATTGCAGCAACTCAAAATGGTACTCTGTGGTTCGCCTGGCCCTTATGTGCTGGTATTCATGCCTGACAACGTAACCAATTACACCGGTGTAGGGTCTGACAATCCAGGATTTCATTCTGATACCTAACGGCAGTCAGGGTGCTGTTGTCTAGCCTGTAGAGGTCTGTGCATCCCTCCATCACTAACCCACCACCAAACTGGTCATGCTGAACGATGTTACAGGCATCATAAGGTTCTCTGCAGTTTTTCTTCTTCATAGGTTGCCAGTGGACAACCTGCCAATTCAGGTATTCTATGGCAAACGCCAATCTGGCTCCACAGTGCTGGGCAGCGAGCACAGGGCCTTCCACCTCCCTGTCCAGCTCTCCTAGAGTAACTCCCTGTCCATGTCAGAGGCCTCCACCTGTAAAACCATTCCTTCTTTTGGGGGTTGTCTCATTGTTGCCCCTTTTGTCAAATTTTCACTAAAATTCCACACTAAAACAGCTGGAACTGATTAACTCCTCTGCTGCTTAAACGTTTAACTGACTTGATGCTGCATTCTTATTAAAGGTGTTCCTTTAATTTTTTGAGCACTATAAATTACAACCTAATGTCCAATATTACAATGTTTTTACACTATGACACCACTTTTTAGAGACCGTATGAATAATATTTCTGTTAACTTAAAAAGCAAAGAGCTAATTGTCTATGTTTGGTTTATTCATTTTAGTAACATCTGATGGCAATTAATAAGCATATTACTGATATTATAAAAGCATGTTATTTTAAATGCTCTTCATTTCTTCACTGTAACAGACTCTGCACTGTATCACACAGCATCATGATTCAGGGATAAGTAGTTTAAGGAGTTAGTCAAACAATTAGTGATTTGAGAACTTAACATTTGCTTACCACCAGGTGTCAGTGTGGTGTTGATTTGCATCATTATGTACATTTATTGTAAATATGGCCCTTTTTATATTATCTTTATGTGTTTGTGTTGCTACCTTTTGTTAGTCACTGGCTCTCTATCAGGGTGCCGTTACACCTGTCAAAGTGTACCAAATGTGCAAAGTTTGTTGTGCGTACCTGCTGGTGTATCTCTGGCTACAGCGGGTGTTGATACACTGGGGCAGTGTGTCGTGCAGGCTGGGATCAATCACATTCAGACTGACAGGCTCTTGATGCACCTCGCAGCTGGGATTCCTAAGAAAAATACACCAAAAAAGACACATTTTCTTGGTCAAAACACAAATACAACATCAACTAGACAATATAAACCCGAATGCTACCATTAAATATGATTAAACTGGGGGAAAAAAAGATCATAAAAAAATAAAAATCAAAGCACGAGCACACAAAGAAATGTCTTCACCACGTCAATCAGCTCTAAAGAGACACACGTCGATGCTGCCAGACAAATACAGAGGGAAAAAAAACTGACAGTGAAAAAATATAATTGCATGTCTTCCTGAAATAAAGGAGAAATTGGCATTTTAAACATTGACATGCTGTCAAAGACTGCTGATGGCTGATGAAAGGAGGTGAGTGTAATAAGGGAGAGAAATGTGAGAGGCGCTGTGGATGATGGATGGGATGCAGAGTGGCTTAAACAGTAAAGGAAAAAGACCTGGAACAGACACAGTGATGCAGCAGGAAAGCAAGAGATATAAAAGTGAGAAAACACCCACAAACATTTGCACGGGAAGCTTTCAAAATGTTTGAAGCGTCACGCACGCACGTCTGCAAAACACGTTGAGGGAAATATGACAGGGACTCTTAACTTAGAAATGAAGAAAGCAGGTGGCCTTTAAAACACCACATGCAAGCAGGAAGGCTGGAGAAATTAATTTTACAGTCAAGAACCCTTTCATCCCATTCCTTTAAATCAAAGATCAAAGCAGCGCCACTTTCATCTGGCCTTTTAAAGACCGTTTTGAAGCACTTCTGGCATAAAGGGAACTGAGGGCTATGTCTTACACCAAGCTGCATCACTATTTTACCAAGAAGAAGAAGAAAAGAGGCATCATCTGAAAGTTAAGCACCATTAAAAAAACTCTTCTGCCTGAAGAGTGACTGAACTTAATCCTGATAAGATGTGGGAGGATTTTCTCAACTACCTTGCAAATAAGTGTGGCATAGCTCCCTCCAGAATGACTAATGCGCTCTCTGGTGGGTATCTCACTGCTCTGCAGTCACTGGGTATCTCAGTATCCAAGCCAAGCATGTTTTCCTAATACTGTCGTATAAAGGCATCATATGGCTGTTTTCTATGACATTATTTGCAGATTCTGTAAGTGCTGAGGTCGGCTGTAATCTCTTTCTGCTGTCATTTGTAACTCATCTTCGGTGATTATAACTTGGGACAGTAATATTCCAAATGTATGGTGTACCTGCAGTAATGTAAACTCGCCGGCCGCTTCATTAGGTACATCCGTTCAACTGCACTATAACTACCTAATCGACCATTCACGTGGCAGCAATTCAGTGGATTTAGTCATGTAGACATGGTCACGATGAGCTGCTGATGTTCAAATTGAGCATCAGGAGGAGAAGAAAGGTGGTTTAAATGACTTTGAATGCAACATGGTTGTTGGTCCCGACATATATACTTGATCCATCCTCCACTCCCAATCTGAATATTGTTGCTGACCTTATCGCTTTATGACTACAGTCATGAAAGCTTGGAAAACTTCCTTCCAAGCTCCTTAGACTACGATGAACTGGATGACTGAGAACCTTCACAGAGATATTTATGACTACAGTGTACCAGTCGTCTAATGGCTACTTCTAACAAGACAGCACACCATGTCACAAAGCTCAAATCATGTTGAACACGACAGTGAGTTCATTATATTCAAATGGCCTCCCAGTCAGGAGATCTCAATCCAACCCCTTTTGGATGTGGCCGCACGAGAGATTCATGATTCTGCATCAACTGTGTGATAGCATCATGTCCAAATGGACCAAAATCTCTGGAAAATATTTCCAGAACCTTGTTGTGTCTGTGCCATGAAGAACAGTTCTGAAGGCAGAAGGGGTAAGTGTATGTGCTTTAGACAATGTACCCACCTGTTCTCAGCATTGGTGAGGTTGCCTGTACACTCATTGACCTCCAGAGGGCACTCACAGGGACACTCACACTCATTCTGCTCCATTCTGAACAGCAAACAGTTAAACAGCAGGTTAGTGAGAAACTTGTATTCACAGTTTGATTCAACCTTAATGTTTGCTTAATTTTTAAGCAAATTCTTTGACTGAAAAAGTCATTGTGTGACTCCTGAACCTGTGCAAGCTGCAGCATCACTGCTGCATCAAACTATCAAACTCTGGGTGTTGGATTTGTGCAAAATCAGATCCAGTCTTATTTTTCAACAGGAGCATTACCTTATGTTAACAAAGTATTAATGTGCCAGAGAGCATAACGGTAAAGAGAATTTAGTACTGACCTGTGGCAGTTGAGACACAGCCGGTCTACCGTGCTGCAGGCACAGAACGCCAAAGAGTCGCACGTCTCGTTCACAATGCCAGCAAAGGCGTTGGTGCCGGGAATTCTGGTGAGGCGGTATTTAGAGCAATGGCTACCGTGGACCAGGTTGGTGAGGTCCCCCTAAAGGAGACAAAGTTGGAGAGGTCACTCTAATCTCTACATCGCTACACAAAGCCATGGAAATTTAATATACTTTTTAATCCTCTTTAAAAAAGTTGAGAGAAACTTCAAAACTGCACACACTTAAACAGAAACTTTGAACTGACAAAAACAAAATTTTTTACATTACATTAAAAAAATGAAGGACTTCTGCTTTAAAGAGCTGCAGAAGTTTCTAATACCAGTCTCAAAGTGCTTTTTACTCACGTAAGGATGGGCAAGATGAAGACACAGAGAATGTTTCATTTCCAACCACACACAGAAACAACAGAATCACAAATAGCAAACTGAAGTTTGCAACAGCACATATGACCACAAGATGGCAGTGTTACAATACAAGATATTTCCATATTGCTATGTGAGGCCCCGAGGAGTGTGTCTGTTCTTGCTACAACAGTATGAATGCTATGAAAGTACACATTCATACCTCTAGTTTTGCTACATTTTTATGCGACTCACCACAATGCTGGTGTTGAATTTGTAGAAGCGCTGGACTGTGCGGTCACTGAAGCTGTTACAGAGGTTTTTCTTGACAAAGTTGGGGTGATTTAGGATGTCATTGGCCACCAGTGGTTCCTACCAAAAGAAAGAAAATAGACTTCATTAGAATTATGACAATATCATACTCCCAAAGGTTTCTATCCATTCCTATATCCATGTTAACTTGTGTTTGTGCATTTACCTTGTGTGTGATGTGCTGCTGCTCTGCTGGGGCATGACCTTTGGGGTCAATGAGAGTCGGGTGAGCAACCAGGTAACCTCTGTCCTCCATTATGAAGCACCTAAAATAAAAGTGAATAAAATTGGAAGTCAGGATCAACTTAATGAATTCATCAATTTAATCGGTACTTCGTCAGAACATTGTCATTACTGAAGTTTTCACTCAGAACATTTAATTGCTATTTCTATATTGTATTCCTAATCTATATAACACAGCTCTGTTCTTCTCCCCACTGTCCCTTGTGTGTTTTTCCAAATAATGCCCTCTTGGTTCCAGGGGGCTAATCCTGTTTTTTATGACCCCTAAACACCAACAGAGCGAGCATGACAGAAGGAGCAAGAGAAAGTGGAGAAAGACAGAAAGAAGAAGTGAGGATTGGTGGGGGAGGCGGGTGTGGAAGAAGATAGACGAAGAAAAGAACAGACATAAAAGCTGGGGAAAGTATGTAGAACAGAGGCAGGAGCAACACTACATCTCCAGCAGGAATGTTGTGATAATCAGCTTATGTCTTCCTCTGGCTTTCTTTATTCTTCACGCACAGCCAGCGAGTTTAATTCTTGCTCAGCCGAACAGAAATTTAGCTCCCTCGCACAGAAATTGACACTGAAAAAGAGGAAGGAAAAACTTGCATAGAGAAGAGAAAAGGAGGGAGCCGCACAATCCATCCTCTTTTTACCTGATCTTATTGCCTTTGTCCTGGTTGCAGATGGGCACCAGGTCCAGGAGGACCTTGTAGAAGTAGCGAAGGGTGAAGTCTATACCCATCACTGCAACAGCGTAGCCAGGTGCCATTTGAGAGCTACGAATAGACAAAAATACACAGAGAAAAAAGGCATTAGTGGGGTTTTAAATTGTGTGGAAAGGGGAAAAAAAGTCAGTCTTCAGGATACTTGGCACTGTACGGTTATCCCTGCAAGGATCCCTACTTTTCTATAGACCTTTTAAACACACAAAACAAGAAATAAACATAACACACTGCTTGATCTCCTGAAATCAGTGTTTACTGTAGACTGTATATTATGCTTACTGAGCCGAGAGGACAACAGCACTAATCCAGCCTTATCTCGCACACACTGACGAGGAATGTTTGTGTATGCTAAACACTTGCACGGACTGTGGTAAACAGTTCTTGTACTGCTGCAAGCGGCACTGTGGCTATCGCGGTGATTTGCATTTGAAGCTCACTGAACTTGAAACAAATACTTTTGAGTTCAACCACCGCTGCAGCCCTTTGAAGTCTCTAAGCCCAGGCCTGATTGTACAAAATATTCTGCAGTCAGTTCTGTGATAACTGGCCAAAGGAAATGGTAGAACACTTGATATATTATTTGGTTTTTCCTTTTTTGTACCACCAGAAGTTGGTAGCACTATGCGGACTTGGCTGAGGGCACTCTGAAAGAAAAGACACTTGAAGACAATTGTGACTAAGCCCAGACCATTTGGTTACAGGATATCATCTCGCTTGGAAAACAACCCTATAGCACATAATGGTCAATGGGCTCCTTAAGTTTCCCTCAGATTACTTCCTGCCTTCAGAGATAGTGCAGTCTGGCTAAGCTGCCTTCTGGGCCGAGAGCCTAGCTGCCCACAATGATTGTTGTGACTCATACAGCAGTGAGTCTGCTCTCCAATATCTAATAAGAAGAGCTGGCAATTTTTGACTTGACTTTTGCTCTGGTGCAGTAAAATATAACACATTCTGTGTTTAACTCCCCCCCCCAAAAAAACCCCCAAACATAACCAGTGCTCCCACCTGGAGGCATGGATGGTGTGGCTAATTGTGACAACGTATCCGGCCCCGCCCACATCCAGGTACGGCCCCGTGAAGGTGATGAGGCCAGGGTTAGCCACAGCATGCTGGTACCTACGAAAAGCAGCAGACAGTCATTGGGATACAACATGAAGTAATTCTTTTGCAGTTCCCAACCATAACCCAACTCAACTGTGGCTATAGAAGGAAATGCTACAGGAAACACTGTTCTTATGGGTTCTAAGGGGAATAGTCATCAACACAATATCTGCTGCATTGATTGTGAGATTCAAATAGCTTCAGAATCCCTAAACTTACATCATCTGGGAGCTGGAAGAGACATTTGCAGTCTCTTTGGTCTCTCAGTCAGATGCAAGCAAGTACATTTTGTTTTAGGCCTGTTTTTCACTAATGGAGAACTAGCAAACCAACTAACATCACTGTTAACAGGAAATGCCCCTTTCTAATAGCAAAACCTAATCTTTCAATTGAACCTATTCAATTGAATAAAAAACTAAAAAGGTTAAGACACGAAAAGACAATACTCAAGACTAAAGAGAAAATCAAAACAAAGAACAAGGACATCAACATGGGGAATGTCCTTCTTTTATGTACAGTCTATGGTTTGATACACAAATGGCCTGATTTGGGGAAAAGGAAACACTTGACCTTTTTTATAGATCTTACTTTAATGTTTCAATAATGAAAAAAACCCCTAAAATTCTACATTTTGTAAACGTGTTAGCTGGACTAGGCTTATTAATATTGGAAAACATTATCTGACACACACACACACACACACACACAAACTTCTATCTCATACTTCCTTTCTGCTCCCCAAAAACACATGCACACACATGCCTTCAGCTCTTTTCTCCTCCTCTTCACACCCTCCAAAGTAAGCCTCACCATTGTCTGCGGGTTGGGTCGAAGGCTTTGTCCATCAGCGATCCTGGGTAAATCCGGAGCACCCCACTGGGCGTTGCTATGTAACGGCGCACAATGTAGCAGTTGAGGCTACTCATTTCCATTAGTGTCATCCACTCATCCGTAACGTGACTAGTTGCCATAACCTCGTTCCTGACAGAGGACTATAGAGGGGGAAGTATAAAGGAAGAGAGAGATGGACAGTGAGGGGCAGGCAAGGAGAGAAGGAAAAAGTGCTGGACTGGTGAAAATTTCATTTGGGTTTGTCTTGAATGCAAAGTGAATAAAAACTCTTGGCAATTTCAGTCAGCCCATAAGGACAACAGAAAACTGAACTACTGCTAATTTTAAAGGCACTCTTCTTTGATGTGCCTAAACCTAAAAATATTCATCCCATCTCTGCTCAGGAGTGTTAGAATAGTGGTCACAAGGCCGGAACAAAGCTTAGAAAACCACCATTTGGTGATTAATGCAACTTGATTAGGCCTGAAGCCCTGAAAAATCACATCCCACTTTCAGACAAGCTTCTAAGTTTGAAAGGGGTGATGAGGTCACTGGAGGGGGTCTTTAAGACTAGCCTGGGAATCAGCCTTGGGACGGGGGCCTGAGAGTTCAAACTCAAACTCCCCCCAGGACAGGAATGCACACAGAATGCCAAAATCCATGTGGGAGTTTTGTCCCTTTTTTAAAGATGCAGCACATCAATTTACATTTTTTAGTTATAGTCCCAGTGTAAGAAGCCTGACAATATGTTTAGGAGTGCGTGTACTGGCAGGCACGGCTCTTTGTGAATGCGTGTCACTCGACTGCAAGGCTAGCTGTTTGTAACGGTAAATGACTGACTGAGAACCTTCACACAGCGGTAAATGACATTCAGTCCGTCCTTCAGTATGAACTGCGTGCGTGTTCTCAGGCTTTTTGTCCTCAGGTACCTTGAGGCCTGGGTTGGCTATGAGCCGGGTGTTATCACTCAGGTAGGCAGTGTAGTGCTCCACCATACGCTTTGTTTCTGGCTGACTGAGGTGCTCATAGGGTGAAGAAAAACTACCAGCTGCCAACATCACAGTTGGGGACTCTGAGAAGGAAACAGAAAGAGGGACAATCAGAGATGCTAATCAGTGTTTTTACTTGAATTATCACCTTAGTCCAGCTCTGTGCTCTTCTTACCAACGGTGGCAAGCTGTTTAAAGTGCAGGCAGGAGCTGGGCTGACCCAACAGGTCCAAGCGATGATAGAGCAGCTTGGAGCTGGGAGCTGTGTTCAGGTTTTTCAGCTGCTTCACTGGAATCTCGGGCTGAATGTACACAATGCACAGGATGAACGACGTGTCCTGAACCTAGAGAACAAGCCAAGGAGAGAAGGGAGCTTAATTTTAAATTTAAAAAAAGATTAAGGCTGACAGTATTCCAAATAATTCTTTTAAAATCATATTTTCAAACTTCCCTAAGCTTTCTCTGGCTTTCAGGCCTAAGCTTCTTCATCCTGCTCAAGAATTAAATTGTCATTGTTCCCAAATATGAAGTTTAAAGCAATGCAGTTTTAATAAGTACTAAATAAATAGGAGTAAATAGGAAATGTGTCTGCTACTACTGTCAGCCCTTAATTAAAATTAATACTAACTGGAAGTGCTTATTTTTATTAAACTGTGCAACAAGTGCTCGCTAATGTGTTGGTAATAGTGGCCAAAAAAATGAAGGATGTCGTCTACATCAGGCATTAGAGCGACATTAGGCAATGCCTGATTGCACTTAAGATGATCCATTCACTGTTATTTTCACGGGGCTAAAAGGAAAATCCTGAATATTTGATGCTTCAAGCTCCAAACAATGCCACAGACTGCAGAGAGAAGGATGTACTCACTGCACTTTTTCGAATTGGACATAATGTCCGACGCTTGTCGTTTGCGGCCTCTGACCAAAGGGAATATGGTGTCACATCTTTAATAGACTGAAGTTTAGCAGTGGTTGAGATTCTGACAGCACCCATATATACCAGCTCTCTTTTCTATGTTTCCCATCAGCCGCCACCACCAGAGATTTATGGGCAGCACACAAACAAATGCGCCCGCTTTAGCAACCGGCTCTAAAGGAATCCCACACAAGGCTAAGCCTGCTCTCATGACTCCCCCCCTCCCCCTCCCCCTCCCCTCCAAATAAATGATGCAGCACACTCAAATGTACAGTAGACAGTTTTCAGAACCACCCAGGAGATTTATGATTCAAATTAGAGCAAACATGAATAATGATACAATCCAAAAAGGGGCCCTCGTGGACATATTATTTGCACAGCAAAAAACAGATTGTTTGGAGGGAAGAGGGAAAAATAAATATATTAAAAAAAATATTTTCTGTTTTCCTTTTTTCTGCCTCTGGAAAGCTCATTTAGAAAAAATGGAGACTGCTGCCAAACTCATGGCAAAGGTGACGTGTTGGAGCTCTAATGCCTGAAGAAAAATAAATAAATTAAAAATGTCAAAAGCTTTTTAAAAAGCCTAAAGTGAAAAGACTAAAATTAAGTGTGATATTTCTGCTCCTGCCAAAAAAAATAATAATAAAAAAATCTAAATGTCAAAAAGCAAAAAGACTCGCGTGAGGCATGATATTATTGCCGTCCAATTCCCCATCTGTTCCTTTAACATGACACTTAAGGGCCCTGTGGGAAAAGTGGATCCGAGGGGACAGTTTCTGAGTATGAGAGCTCTTGGTTTCATTCAGACCAGCTCGTTTAAGGTGGGGCTGGTGGAGGTTTGGTGAAGACATAAAGGCTGGGAGCATAATTTCTAAGCTGCTTTAAGACAATGAGAATGATAAAGAGCTTTGGACCGCGACGGGAGAGACAGGGAGAAAGTAAATGAAATCTTCAGTGCACCAACCATAATAATGGCTCATTGGCCCAGAGCACTGACTGACTGTGTAAGCTTCCCTTTTGGGAGGCACAGTCATTTTGCCTACACTCACTCTGTCCTACTGCCATTGCTCTGAAAGTACTATCCTCTTGTTCGATGTTGCATTTACATATTTCTTTTCCCTCTGGCAAGGTTTGAATATATACAGGGAGTAAAATGAAAGGGTCTGAAAAATAACAAGACTTCCTCTATATTTGGATGAAATAGCATTTAAACATAAACACGTCTTTTTTTGGTGTGTGGTTGCAGATGTAAAAGAGTCAGCTGAAGTTTATTGTGGAAACTAAATGTCACCAGTGACCAGGGAGCATTTGTTTAGTGTCTTTTTACCTTATCCTTTGGGGCACCTACCAGTTTCCAGGCATAGCTGACATTGTACGCATCCTTGCTGTTGTCCCTGAGACGGTTGGTGTGCCAGGACAGAGAGGAGTTAAGGGGCACTTCAATGATCTGACTGCCCAAAGGGAGACTGCAAAAACAAAACAAAAAGCCACATAGTATACTGTGTCTATCCACCCATGGCTTTGTTTTGTTTTTAAATTCATGCAATTGTCCTTTCTCACCTGAGGATATTCTGCCGGACAGCAGGGAACCCTGGGATGTTCTCATAGTGGATAATATCTGTGTGCAGGGGAGGCTCTGTCATCAGGTAGGGCCGTGTCAGAGAGGGGTGCATGAGGGTGTAGCCTGAGAAATTAAACAAGCGGTTTGCAGTTACATTACACAAAAGCACAGACCAACACAGTAAAGCAGGATCTAAATATATAATTAGAATTAAATACTGCAGAGTTATTAATGATACTGTTATTACTCAGCATTAAGTCAAACATTTTGCCAAATTAATGTGCAAATCATAGCCTAGATTTTCTTTCCATTTCACAAAACAATAGATCGGTGTCTTCAATTTGAGAGGAAAAAGATGCTTAGACTTTACAGCAGGGATCAAACCAAGGGTTCGTTCTAAGGATGCAGGCCTTCCTGTAGGTAGCCATGTTAATTTCGTTGACTAATAATTTTTGTCACAGATGTCGTCAACAACCAATTTTCTCCTGATGAAAACAAGACGACAGCTAAATAAAAACTCATGCACGAGCACAAAAACCATGATGGAATGGACTGACACGGTCGTCAAGGAATAAAATCAAGATGAAAATGATCCAATCAGAAGTAATTAAGCTGTGTAAAGAGGTAGGACAAGTTTGGATGTGATCCAATCAGAAGTCATCTCTTTCTGCACCAAGGTCAGACGCACATTTTAATCTGATGCCGACAAACGGACTGGGTGAAGGGGACGCTCCCATGCTCCCAGTTTCTCATGAAAACGTGACAAAATGTGAACACTTGAGAGAAAGAGAAGAGTCCACATAAGGACATGTTTCGCATTTGATGTCAAGGAAAATAAGATGCTTTGCAAACCGTGTGGTGCAACTTTCACAGGAAAAAACACGTCAAAACTCAACTAGAATTAAAAGAATTTTGATGTCTAAATTATGACTAAACTAAATGACATTTTAGTCAAAAGTTTGCTGTCAACATTAACACTGGTATTTAGCTGTCAATGCATGAGGGAAACACGATTTATAAAGTGCTATTAAACGCCAGGAAGACTGAAGTCCTCACCTGTGCCCCTGATATTTATAAACCAATAAGAATGCTACAGTTTGGGATTCCAGGTGAATCTGAAAACTTGTTTCCATATATATATACACTCTGAATAAATAAACTATGATATCAAGTAAACTATATTAAGGCCACCTCCTCCGAGGCTTAATAATAGAGGAACAATCTAAGACTTTAAAGTTAGGAAAGGATCATTTCTGCTGGTTAGCAGAAGAAGTCTTTAGTTACTTGACACACTTTAAAACTTGGAGCACAGCCTTTACCAACATCTTAAATTTCCCTTGTGCAAAATTACAGCATCTAGCCTTGAAAATTGCCCCAGTGGCAAACAGTACTTTGTGGTACAGTGATAAACGGCTCTTAAGAAGCAGTAATCATTCTGGGAGAGACAATAAGCTGTTTTGTATGTGCTGGTGCGAAAAGTGTAAAAAAATAAATCTTGGAGTTTTGTGTTTGTGAGTATTGTGTATTTACTGAAAGAGAGAGTGCAGTGCGTAATTTTAAGATTTACAATTATGCACTGCTACAACTACAGTGCATACAGTATATATGCACTTCTATTAAATCCATTTTAGAAGCAGACTTATATACTTGTAAACACATACTGCTAAACGTTCCCATATGTGAGAATATTTTAAATGTACTAATCTGTTTTCAGCTCTGTACTCCTGGAGCTTTTTGTCAGCTGCATGTTTACTTTAAACGTATTTACCTAAACTCTAATTGGCAGCAGACGATTTGAATGCCAGCTAATAACTTTAATGGGACTTATTTGTCAGCCTTTACAGAGTTGGAGCACTAATAACCACGGCACAGTAATAACTTGTAATTTGACGGCATATTTATTAAGATAACAGACATTTTAGACAAGGGGGGCAAAAAAAGAGATTCACTGAAAAGCACTGAATTCACAGAACTGCCAAAAAGCTCATTATTGCTAGCTAATTAATAGTAGGAAATATGCTGAACATGTTCATATGCTTTACTAAATTCAGTTAAATTCAGTTTTGTACTTGGGCATATTCATTTTATTTATTTATTGCCACCAACATATTTAAAACATTTTAAAAACAAGTTTTTCTAAAAGCTAATTTTTATTCTGCATGTTTTCAGCTTGTCAGGAAGACAAACTCTTCAGCAAATATTCCTCAGTGTAAGTAAAAGGTATCACTTCTAATGCCATTTTGCCATCTAGCAAAACGGTGACTGTTAAATGTCATTTCTGTCCAGGCCCACAGAGCACAACCTAGCCGTTTCACAGCACCAGTAATTGAGTCAGAACCCCCTCAGCCGAGGCCAAGACAAACCAAGACCGGACATGAGCGCTATTTGTAATGTGGCGTGGCAATCCACTGAGGCATGGTTCAACAAAGTGAAATGCCAAAGAAATGCCTGTGCTACCTACAAGATGCCAGTTAGCCTAATAAAGCGTAATGCCTGTGGAGGAAACTGAGACACAAAATGAAGTGTAATTCCATTTAGAAGCAAATAAACAACAAAGTGTACTTAAGTGTGTTTCTTTAAAAAACTGACTAATTTTCTGATTGATATTTGCTGTGCAGGCGAGGCCAAGCAAAAGTGGCAATGTGACACTTGGATTTGCCCCGCTGCGTTTAGCACTGCCTGGGAAAACTGTTATTACTGCACATGAAGAGAAAACGAGTCGAGAAGAGATTTGAGGCGGACCACAACAAAAAGGTCTGTCTGTAGGTAATCCTGCCGATTCTTCTGCGATCATGAAAAGACACACGTGTGTGTCTGTGTGTGCGTGTGTGTGTGCGTGAGTGAAAGAGTGACAGAAAAAGACTAGTTTCTGATGAAAAGGTTTGCACTAAGCTGATTACCACCTCTGTGTGACTCACCTTTGTTGTCAATAAGGAAGGTGTATGACGCGAGCGAGTCTTGATAGTATGTAACATCCTCCAAGATGTACGCCAAGTTCACATCCACCCCAACCACTCCCAGGAGCTGGTTACCAAAATAACACGGCCGGCTCACAGTCATAATAAACCCTGTGGAAAGTACAGGCAACTATGTAAGGTTCACTTCAGGTTTAAGCTTGCCACACTAAGCGCTTTTATGAATGGGTGTAAATAGGTGAATGAGGTGTGTTGTATAAAGTACTTATAAAGTCCTCCAGGAGAGTAGAAAAGCTCTGTATAAGAACCAGTCCACTTATCATTTATATAGTGTCAAATCACAGTGTTCCTTTTTTGCCTTATTTACTTGGCGAACACCAACATGAGGGTTGACAAAGCAATGGCTGCCAATCTTGGTTCAGCATCAGTTCAGTATGAAGTTTGCTTTGGTGCAGTTCGGGCCACACTACTCACCATCTCCCATCGGGTCGGCGTAGGGTAGGCTGAAGCGAGCCAGGTCAATCATACGATTGGGCAGATTGATGTAAAAACGCCCCACTGTCGTCTCCAGGTTGCTCAGTTGGTTCAGTACCATCATGCTGCCCTTCACCACTGGCATTACTGAAGCTCCTGCTGACCCAGGCGAGCGGTCTCGGTCAGATGTTCGGTCGACGCCATACTTCAATGAGTTCTGCTCGGCGAGGTCCCTCAGGAAGGCCAGCTCCTTCAGGCCCGTAACTCCCTCTGCAAGAGGAGGGATCGGTGTAGAATGTGAGCGTAAAAAAAGGAGAGTAGACTCAATGACGGAATTTGTTTGATTTAATCAAGCAGGGATATTAGGAACAAATCCATAGCAGATGGCTTGGCTACAGGACTGTTGGACGGGGTAATTGTGCAAATCAAAAGAGCAGGGAGTGGTTGAAAGGCAGCTAAAAAGAGTAAACAGCTCTTCACTAAAGAGCGCATGACTCAAATTCCTATTATAAAAAGGCAACCCACTCTTTTCCATGTCCCTACTAGCAACAAGACACAATTCCTTGAAGGAGTAGGAGAAGAAGTCACATCCTTTCCACCAAACGGTCAGTTAATTCAAAACAATTTTTGTAATGAGAAGTTGAATTTTTAGCACAATGAATCGTCTGGTCATTAGCAATGAGCTTGTGTCAAACTGGATCATAACTAACACTGCTATCAAAATTTCAAACTGATTTGCCATCACCAGCGAGCCCTAACTTGTGATCCTGCATCGTGATCTCTATAAGCTTTTTCCCGTACAGTCCCATGCATCTGCCAAGCCCAGCTGTCATCTGTCAAGCTCAGAGATCGTGACATGAACGAATCCCTCATCGCTTTAAAGAAAATATACAATTGAGACCTTAATGCACACTTCAGACCATCTTTCCAAGCCTCATAAGGTCATTTAGAGGAGGACGGATAACTGTGGCTGGCTCTGACAGCTGTGACATGGAACATTTGGCATCTGACAACCTATTGGGAAGGATAGAGCAGAGTATCCAATCGCTGAATGGATTACAGCAGAATTCCTTTTTAATGCCAGGGCTCTGCTCCTGTGATCATTACACTGGGCCTGACAAGGGAGCCAATGCGGCCATGGGTGGCAGTTTCAACCAGAGTGGATTTTTTTTTTTTGGCAGGTATCTGTTCACTTTAACCTGTGAGGGAAAAAATGTTTGCAATGCATCATTCTTTTCACCTCTTTTGTCTTTTGTTTGGTGTGACTGCTATGACCTGACATTAACAAGCTTTTTCATTTAATCTGACACAGACCTGCACGAAAAAAATGAGATGTGCACTATATACCATCTTGCAAAATCAATTCTTCTTTATGTTTCTAGTGGAAAATACTACCAAGAGTACCTTTAAACAGCCTGATATTAGAAGAAATTGAGTTTACTGCAAGATAATTCTGTGAAATCAACACTAATGTGCAACAGTAATGTCCCCCTCAGTTCCCATTTCTTTATAGCTTGGTTTCTTCTAATAATGCTTTGAAAGTTATCTTGACCAATAGTTCCAGTAGGTTTCCAGGCCAGGTTCCCATGTCTTTTAATGAATCTTTTTTTTTTTTTTTTAATGCCAAAGATTCTGAGAATAAAGTCAGAATTCTGACTTTTTTTCTCAGAATTCTGACTTTTTTCTCAGAATTCTGACTTTTTTTCTCAGAATTCAGGAAAAGAAGAAGAAGAAAAAAAAAGAGAAAAAGATGTGCCCACTTTTTTTTCCCCCCAGTGGCCCTAATCCTCTTCCGTAGATACCACATTTTGACAGCCATAAAATAATACTTTTGAGCCAGCAAAGTGACTACCGACTACTACTCAAGAACTGTCATATCATATGGAAAGAATCTGAATGGGAATGGCTTCATTTTTTTAGCATGACAATGATCCCAAACAACAATAAAAGCATACTGGGATAGAAAAAAGAAAAAGAATGGAACCAGTAATAGTAATATCAGTAATCAGTCATGGGTTGGCCTCCCCAGAGTCCAAAGAGCAATAAATGTCCTTCAAAAAGCCTGGAGAACTACTCCTGAAGAGTACTTCTCAGGAATACAACGATAATAAATGATTTGCCTCATATGATGTATTTCCATGTATGTTTGCATGTTCCAATGAATTGGTTTTCACAGCAAAACAAACAAATGAGGGGTGTGTCAGACTTGCATGGTACTGTATTATGAACTCACTGGTGGGTCTAAAATCAGGTAATGACTAAGGTTTACTTTTTTTTCTGGTCAGAAAATATGGCGAGCGGTTTATTTTTAAATAGTGCAACTGTTAGATAGCATCAACATGTCCAGTGGAAATTTGAAACCATATTCTAGCTGACAAGACAGTGTTTTGGTCAGAGTATCAGACATTGTTTTGGTAACAGAGGTGGACAACAGAGACAAACACAGGAGACTGCTGATCTCCTTGAACAATCAGCACTTCACATTTGGCAGGGGATGCAGGGAATCAGACTCCCACAGCAGGCCTTTCAGCTGTGTGCAGCAGCATCAGCAACAATACAAATGTTTTTTCTGAATATGCAATGCTAATAAACTCAGAGGAGGATAGATTTCTGCATCCTTTTCATCATCTCCCTTTAAAGAGCCAAGGTCCTCTGTCAGTCACACAGAGAGTGAGCAGCACGCTCTTTGAAGTCTCACTCTCTCTGCTCTTAGATGTACCTCATTTCCATTTCTCGATGCAAAAATAATTTGTATTAATGGTGGACTAAAGCAAGCGCAGCAGACACGGGTGTATGTGTGTGTTGCAGAGGGAGACGGGAATTAGGAGGCAGATGGAAGGACAAGGACAAATTTAGAGGAAAAGGAAGCGTACTCACTGCACACACAGGCACAAACACAGAAAACAAAAAGCCTTTGAGGTTTTAAAAGCACCTCTCTAACCTTCAGTCCCAGCAGAGCCAAAAGGAATGAAGCACCAGATCAAGAAGTGTGGAGAAAAAAAAATACACATGTCCACAGGTACGGTAAATGGAAAAACTGGATTTCATTAACTGTGTCGAATAGTTCCTGACTAAATTAAATGTAACATTCAGGTGAAAAATAATAACGTTTTCACCCACCATTCATGAGAGCGTACGTGAGGATCATGACCGAGTTGTTGAGGTGCCGGTTCTCCTGTCGGACCACACTGAGCGTGGCTCTCTTCACCGGCTCCGATGATTCTCGAGACGTGACGCCAGACGACAGGTAAATGATCACCATGTCTGTGGCTGACACACAAATGCACGTTTGCTACTATCAAACTCAGTGATGAAACCATGCCAAATCTACAATAGTGTCTTCTTATCTGAGACTTACTGCTCTGTTTGTTGTGACTGGTGGTGTTTCGAAGCAGCTGGAAGGCCTTCTCGAAGCCAGCTGCATGCTGCGTGGCTCCATCAGACGCCTTGACGTTCGACACAAAGGTGCTCATCTTCCTTTTCGTCTCGCTGGTGGCTGGAGACAGCAGACTTTTGTAACACTGGTCTAGAGAGCAGGAGCGAACGGTCTCTGCCACCGAAAGTACGGAGATCTGGGAAGGAGCAAAAAGACCATCAAACCAAGAATGATAAGAGATGTAAATACAGATAATGAAGAAAAGTAAGTGTCCCCTTTCACAAACCTTGTCATGCTCATCTATGGCATTCAGGATAACAAGCGCTGAGTCCTTGGCAATCTGAAGCTGGGTGTCAGTTATGGAGGCTCCGTGGTCGATCATAACCACAATGTGTTTAGATTGTGGACGCACTGCAGAAACGTACACAGGCCTGCACGAGTACACACACAGATACACAAACGAGATATGGACAGATATCAGTGTTAAATTCTAAACATACTCTGTTGCATAGCAGTTTCATAGTTTTAGAGGAAGTCTGGCACCTTCTTTACTCCATGCTGTCATTACAGAGTTGGTAACACTTTATAATACAGTCTGCAACTGTGGCATAACTGTAATTAAATGGAATTTCAATGTATTTTATTCAAAATTACAATTTAATTATATTCACCTACAAAAACACAGAAATAATAATACTGTAAGTAAATTTATGCAGTGCACAATTAATTGTAAGTAATGTGTAAGGAATTTTACATAGTGCATAGCCTGTGGGTGATTACAGGAAAAGATATGTAGTACTTAAAATTACTTGCAGTAACTTAAAGGTGTTAAAACACCTGATTAATTCACACCATAATACAGGCTGCAAGCCAAAATGCACATTGCACAACACGCAAAATGGGATAATATTTATTTTCCTTCAAAATTAGGAAGAAATTGCACAGTAATGTATCATTTCTGTGTCCTTTCCTGTAAAATACCTAAACTTAGGCAACATTTTAAATTACTCATGTACTACATGAAATTACTTACACATTACATACAAATTATGGAAACTAATTACTAATTACCCTCTTATTCTAGTGTACATATTTTTAAGGATTTGTAAGTAAATATAATTAAATTGCAATTTAAAATAAAATGCATCAAAAGTCTATTTAATTATAGGTGAATTACACCGTTAGTCGTGGACCACATTATTCAATTTTCAATTTTGTTATTTATATAGCACCAAATCACAACATCAGTTGCCTCAAAGCACTGACCCTTCAATAATACAAAGCAAACAGAGAAAAGCCCAACAATCATATGACCCCCTATGAGCAAGCCCTTTGACGACAGTGGGAAAGAAAAACTCCCTTTTAACAGGAAGAAACCTCCAGCAGAACCAGACTCAGGGAGGGGTGGGGCCATCTGCCGCGACCGGTTGGAGATGAGGAGATTACACAGTGTTACCCAACCTGCAGCTATATAAAAAAGAATCATCCAAAGTAGGGCTGTTCGATATAACGATATATATCGGATGACGATATAAAAACGTCTATCGTTTCATTTTACGCTATCGTTTGTTTCGTGGTGTCGCAAAATAAACTCTTTACAGCAATATTTTTTCATTATTTTGATGGTCACTGTAGTGGCTATATGAATTTCCTAAAGTTCTCTCTTTCTCTTATGTTTAATATAACCACACTACAGACGGACAAGCGCTTGTTTTTATGCGTTGTCGTTAGCAACAACGACGGTAAAACCACCTCGTGTCCGCTTGTTTATTTTCCACATAAACCTTTCACAATAAAGCTCAAGATCCTGTTGAGACTTTTCAAAATAAACTGAATCACGTGAAAGATGCAGAGTATTTACGGATGAGAACCAAAAAAGAGCCGTCAGGTACTAAAAAATAAACCTTAGACTCAAACGTTAGAACAGGCTTTTCCCCGCAGCACGCTGTGTAATAAATACTCACAAAGAAAACAGGGCTGTTACAACCTATGTCTAAAAATGTATCGTTTCATGCATCAGTAAAAACACTCGACTCCAGGTACGCGACGCCCAGCTGGAAACACTTCACGCAAGTCGAGCTGCCCGACATTCACAGAATTTACAGAAAATGTTACATTTTTGTGATTTATATCGTTATCGGACGATAGATGTCTTAATATCGGGATATGAGATTCTGGTCATATCGCACAGCCCTAATCCAAAGTAAGGATATTTGGTTAATAATGCTTGATTGTGGTTGGGGTTTGAAGAAATATGACAATATTTTGAAATCCAGCAATATGACCTGTCATCAACCTTCTCAAAACAAAAACACTTCATGTTTTTAAACTCAGTGAATAAGGACTAGGAGTCTAAGTCTCAACCAAACAAAACAGGATTTATTGTTTACGTCTCACTTCCCCCCTCCCTACATACCAACTGAATTTGTTTTGGAAAAGTGAGGCTACAGTTGTCTGATGACCTGCAGCATTTGCTGTGGAAAATTTCACCTCTAAAGAACAACTACCACCGTGTGTGGCTGTTGTCGAGTAATGACATGTTTCTTTCAGAAGCAACTCAAGCAACATAGCGTGAAAGCATTGCTTTGGTCTTAAAATACTGCTTACTACAACTAAGTTTCCCAAAAAGTTGGAAAACTGTGTCAAGTGTTAAGAAAAGAAACGAAAGAAAAAAAAAATGAAATGTTTAATTAAAAATAGTCCAAACACAGTATATCAAATGTTGAAGATTCGGCTGCATGTGTGTAACAATATTTCATTGATTTGGTGAGACGTGTCATTTGAGGTATCACTGTAAGTGATATGCTTGTATTATAAGTAGGTGGAGCCGCAGAACGGTGCAGACTGTAGGGGGTCAGTGTCTCTTTGTGTGTGGTCTGCTGGACAAAGCGACACTAACACGAGTGATGTACTCACAAAGGCTCATTCATACTTGAAGCAAGCCAAGCAACGTCATTTCTCCCATGGCTGCACGCCAAACTCACTGACTTGAACAACAAAAAGCAAAAAAAACCAAACAAAAAAACCCACAACTCAAAGGGAATAATAAAAAGAAGACAGAGGCCAATGCGAAATGCACAAGAGAGCACGAGAGAGATGTCTTTCAGCGATGGGGTGGGGTGGGGGGCGGGGAAGAGGAAAAAAAAAACCATAACATTGGAGGTGTGAAATTCCAGTAGGCTTTAGTGGTAAATAGCCACATTCCTACCAATGGCATGTGTGGTCGGGGTGTATGAGGGCAGGATGCCATCAACATGCCCTCTAGGTCACCCCACAGCAACTGGCAGAGGAGGAGGGACGGAAGGAGGGGAGGGTGGAAGAGGGTGAGGAAGATGAAGGCAGGAATGAGCTGCCGTGGCATCACACTTGAACAATCTTTTCCATTATTATGCATGATATTTGCTGACAAAGTACAAGTTGTACCTATAATCTTATTTATTTACATTGAAAACAGCTGAAGTACAACAACACGCGTTATAAGCAACAGCGGCTGTTCTATACCTGCTGCGGTGCTCGTAGTTTCCTTTACAGTGGAACTTGTGGGCGGGGAAGACTGTGAAAATGCCCTCCTCCGAGCTGAAGTACTGCCACTTTATACCCGGGTTGGACTTCAGGTTGTCTGCCAACACTGCAATAAGGAGAGAGCGAGTGAGAACAAGGAAAAAGAAAAATACATTACTAAAGCTGAATGGGGAAAATGGGTAAATATGTAGTCAGAAAGTTCAGCATACTTGGAAGCTTTTCTTGTTTGGATTTGGCGTGTAAATTGTGAGAAACACTACATATTTCAGGAGTGAGACTGCAAGTGAGTGACAAAGCATCTACATGAGAGATCAGCCCTAAAGAAATATGCTACATGATATGTTCATGCATCATTGCAGTGATGTTTTACATTTCAATAACACCTCGATGATGATAAAGTGTTGCTGGTCATATTGTCCTGTCCATAGTTCATAAGACTGTATAGCTCTTCCAGGCACTGCATTAAAAACTGAGCATTAAAAATACATCTGACCTGATTTGACCTATAGTATCTTGCATGTTTGACACAATGAGACAGACATGTGCAGCTGCTACAACACAGGACAACATATCTAACAATGCCAGTGCTGTACAGGAGGGAGAGTACACAGGAAATACTGTCCACAGAACAACCCTGGATAATCTAAACCGCTGTTGCATGCCACTACCTCTCTCTATTACAGGCCTCATTAAATATATACATAACAGACAGAGACATTTATAACAGATAAATAAGCAGGCTTGCTTATATATGACAAGGACAGATACATCTGTTTAGGCCTGGCTACACCATACACAACTGTGCCAGCATAAATTAATGAAAAACAATTTCAAATTGTTAAACTACTGACGATTTCATGGTTAAATTTCTTTTATGTGAAGTCTGGCTTTTGTCTGAAATTAGAACTCTACTTATGTGATACAGTCTGCTAAACATAACCAAGAATCCTGGGACCGGTGGCACCAGATGGCCCCGCCCCTCCCTGAGGCTGGTTCTGCCGGAGGTTTCTTCCTGTTAAAAGGGAGTTTTTCCTTCCCACTCTTGCTAAAGTGCTTGCTCAAAGGGGGTCATATGATTGTTGGGTTTTTCTCTGTATGTATTATTGTAGGGTCTACATTACAATATAAAGCACCTTAAGGCGACTGTTGTTGTGATTTGGCCCATATAAATAAAATTGATTTGAATTGAATAGAAAAAATTTGCCCCCTTTAGTCACGATTATACTCAACTATACTTCCAGGGACAGCTAGAGTCGTGATCGTCAAGGAGTCAGTCCTGTTATGCTTCTTTTTATACTTCTTGGGCACATGTGTAGTCGATTCATTGTAATGTAAATTCTCCAAGGACGAGCCCTCGTTGTCAGGCAGACATGTGGACACCTACAATTCCAATCACACTTACTGTCTAATAGCAAACATTTATGCCACCCTGACCCAAGAGGAGCCTCGCAGGCCTGTAAAGCATAGCTAAGGCTTCAGAGGCACTACTGACCTATTCACCAGCCTGCTGTGATAACTGTGTGAACTGTGATTATATTTTTAATCAGAAGAAATTAATACAAAATATTTTAATAATTTAAGAACATGCTAAAAGTGGCTATTTGCATCATTACTAAACCACAAAAGATGCACATACACATACTATTTTATATTTTATATATTTTATGTGAGCATATAAAGAATTTTAGCTGTTACTATACATTAGCGGATATATTGTTAGCAAAATATTTTACATCCCTAATGTCCTCAACAGCCCTGAGAACTCCAGTATTGGGCAGACTCTAGAAATAACAGCCAAATACAACCTCTGCAGAGACCTGAAGCCTATTTGCTTAAAACTAACAGAGTGATTTTTTTTTTTTTAAACTGGGTCACAAAGTCAACAGTATCTTCACAGAGATCCCATCACAAAGCCAACAACTTCCTTTCCACTGACTGCAACACAAAACGGCCTTTCACAATGAGGCGCGGGGTGGGGTGAAGCTAGCGAGACACAAATAGAAACTTTGGGTCCTTCACAAGGAAAAAAACAGAGACGGGAGAAGAAATAGACCGTAACCATCAAAGTAGGCTTCATTAAAATAATACAATGCAGCTGTTAAAACAGCGTTTGATTGATTAAAATACAGGAATGCAGACCAGCCGTGGTGAATCCAATCAGCCTCAGTATGCCAAAGGAACTAACAATACCATTATAAATGAACAGTCCTCCTAGTGTACATCTACATTTGGCAGCAGACTGAAGAAAGTAAGTAACACAAATGGCAATTTTGAACAACTACTTTGGTTTTATTAGCCAAACAAGACTACAGTCCTTTTTTCTTTGCAAAGACTTTAGTTTTACTGGAGTGTTTACTTTTTTTTTTTTTTAGCAAGAAATTAAAAAAAATCATTGTGGTTTTGTTAGCAGCTCTACTTTCTCACCAGCCATTTTGCCATTTTGCTGACTAATTCTTGTTATTTGAAAGATTTTTTCCATTACCTCAAATTGGATTTAAAATTACTTGTTAATTATAGCTACAGTCTTTCCCAGACATGCTAACTACCAGCCAATGCATGTCAGCTGGGTTTCTATGATCCCCAAAATGTGGTTCTTGGCTTGTGATCACATTGAATTAATCACCTGCTAAAGAGAACCTGTTTTGACCTCCTCCAACCTTCCAGATACATTACAAGCCACAGTTGTTTTCCCTCCTCCAAGGGTGGGACAGAAAAAAATCCCAAGTCAAATGTTCAACTAATGCTTAAGCAAGTTACAGAAAACAGATAAATCAGAGAGCTGCTGTGAAACTGTCCAAGGGCCAAACATTATAAACTGCAACGCCAGGCTACATTTACTTGGCGAGGAACGTCTTTTTGGAGACATAGCAGGTTTGCCAATCATACATCATCCCTGCCCAGCCACTCCATCCGTCTCCCCGGGCTTCACATAAACAGGAACCACTCAGTTGTGTTGACAGTGGAAGAAGGGTTCTATATACATCTGTCAGGCTACAGTGCTCCATTCTGCCACAAATGTTTAGATCTTCTTATTGAGACAAGCTAAGAAACTGGAACTAAATGAAAGCCATTTCCTCTAATCTTACTACTCTTGACTATCAGCAAATGACCTCACTTACTATGATCCAGATATTATAGAAATGTTAGAGTACACTTCCAGTGGCACTCTCCAAAGTGTATCCTCATTCTAGCCCCACTTTAACATATTTCGTTTGAGGAGATTGTAAAACCCTGTCTTGTTCTTTCGCTCTGTCAACAAGTGTTACATCAATGGAAAAACACTGTGTTCATCATGAACATCAAGAAAAGATATTTGTATTAAACTTTAAAAAAATAATGCTTTCACAGCAGCATTTATTTCCTGTGAATTTCTGTTGTCTTTACTTACTTTTCTACCAAATGACATTTTATGTAAGAATGCAACTGTTTGACTGTAGCACACATTAAATGGTCTTTAGCCTGCCAGTCAATGAGGTCTGAGTGCAAAATCTGCTCCAGCTAATCCAGAAGTCAAGTGATTTCACAGCTAGTGACTGGTCGTGCCCAGCTTCCTGTGCTTTTCTCAGGCAACACACTCCCCTAAACCACACAGACACTTTCTCATTATTGTATATACTAGAATGCAAACCAAAGAGCGATTCAGAAGACCCTTAGGAAGAGAACATCGAGGGAACAGTTTACCCTGCCCGGGATAGGGTTACTGGGGTCCCGCCCTGGAGCCAGGCCCGGGGAGGGTGCCCGAGGGCGAGCGTCTGGTGGCCAGGCCTTAGTCCATGGGGCCCGGCCGGGCACAGCCCGAAGAGGAGACATGGGCCCATCCTCCCGCAGGCCCACCACCCGCAGGAGGCGCCATAGGGGTCGGGTGCATTGTGTGCCGGGCGGTGGCCAGGAGCGGAGGCCCTGGCGGACTGATCCCCGGCTGCCAAGACTGGCAATAGGGACATGGAATGTCACTTCTCTGGTGGGGAAGGAGCCTGAGTTAGTGCGTGAGGTTGAGAGGTACCGGCTAGATATAGTCGGGCTCACCTCTACGCATGGCTTGGGCTCTGGAACCAGTCTCCTGGAGAGGGGCTGGACTCTGTCTCAGTCTGGAGTTGACCCTGGTGAGAGGCGCCGGGTTGGCGTGGGTATTCTAATATCCCCCCGGCTTGCTCCCGGTACGTTGGGGTTTTTCCCGGTGGATGAGAGGGTTTGTTCCCTGCGCCTCAGGGTCGGGGAACGGGTCCTGACTGTCATCTGCGCTTATGCGCCGAGTGGCAGTTCAGAGTACCCAGCCTTCTTAGAGTCCCTGGAAGGTGCCCCACCTGGAGACTCTGTTGTCCTGCTGGGAGATTCAATGCTCACGTGGGTAACAACAGCGAGACCTGGAGGGGCGTGATTGGGAGGAACGGCCTCCCTGATCTGAATCCGAGCTGTGTTTTGTTATTGGACTTATGTGCAAATCACAGTTTGGCCATAACGAACACCTTGTTCGAACATAAGAGTGTCCGTAAGTGCACGTGGCATCAGGACGCTCTAGGCCGCAGGTCGATGATCGATTTTGTAATCGTATCACCAGACCTGTGACCATATGTTCTGGACACTCGGGTAAAGAGAGGGGCCGAGCTGTCAACTGATCACCACCTGGTGGTGAGTTGGATCAGGTGGCGGGGGAGGACGCTGGACAGACCCGGTGCACCTAAACGCATAGTGAGGGTGTGCTGGGAACGTCTAGCAGAGGTTCGCGAGATCTTCAACGCACACCTCCGGCAGAGCTTCAACAGCATTCCGAGGGAGACTGGGGACATTGAGTCCGAATGGACCATGTTCAGCGTCTCCATCGCCGAAGCTGCTGCATTGAGCTGCGGCCGCAAGGTGGTTGGTGCCTGCCGTGGTGATAATCCCCGAACCAAATGGTGAATACCAGAGGTGAAGGGAGCCACCAGGCTGAAGAAGGAGTCCTATCGGGCTTGGTTAGCCTGTGGGACTCCGGAGGCAGCCGACAGGTATCGACAGGCCAAGCGGAATGCGGCTCGGGCAGTGGCTGAAGCAAAAACTCGGGTGTGGGAGGAGTTCAGAGAGGCCATGGAAAAAGACTTTCGGACTGCCTCGAAGAGATTTTGGTAAACCGTCAGGCATCTCAGGAGGGGAAAGCGGTGCTCTACCTGCACTGTGTATAGTGCTGGCGGAGCACTGCTGACGTCGACTGAGAAAATTGTCAGGCGGTGGAAGGAATACTTCGAGGACCTCCTTAATCCCACTGACACGTCTTCCGAGGAGGAAGCAGAGTCTGGGGATGAGGGGAATGACCCGCCAATTTCCGGGGGTGAGGTCATTGAGGTAGTTAAACAACTCCTTGGTGGCAGAGCCCCTGGTGTTGATGAGGTCCGCCCTGAGTTCCTGAAGGCTCTGGACGTTGTAGGGCTGTCCTGGTTGACACGCCTCTACAATGTTGCGTGGAGATCAGGGGCAGTACCCCTGGACTGGCAGACCGGGGTGGTGGTCCCCATCTTTAAGAGGGGAGACCGGAGGGTGTGTTCCAACTACAGGGGATCACACTCCTCAGCCTCCTGGGGAAGTCTATGCCAGGGTGCTGGAAAAGAGAGTTCGTCCGCTAGTCGAACCTCGGATACAGGAGGAACAATGCGGTTTTCGTCCTGGTCGCGGAACACTGGACCAGCTCTTTATCCTCTCAAGGATACTTGAGGGTGCATGGGAGTTTGCCCAACCAGTCTACATGTGTTTTGTCGACTTGGAGAAGGCATTCGACCGTGTCCCTCGGGGTGTCCTGTGGGAGGTGTTGCGGGAGTATGGGGTGTCTGGCCCATTGCTACGGGCCATTCGATCCCTATACAACCGTTGCAAGAGTTTGGTTCGCATTGCCGGCAATAAGTCGGACTTGTTCCCGGTGGGTGATGGGCTCCGCCAGGGATGCCCTTTGTCACCGGTTCTGTTCATAATTTTATGGACAGGATTTCTAGGCGCAGCCAAGTGGCGGAGGGCTTTCACTTGGTGGCCTCAGAATCTCATCTCTGCTTTTTATGGATGATGTGGTTCTGTTGGCTTCATCAGGTGAAGGCCTCCAGCTCGCACTGGAGCAGTTCGCAGCCGAGTGTGAAGCAGCGGGAATGAGGATCAGCACCTCCAAATCTGAGGCCATGGTTCTCAGCCGGAAAAGGGTGGAGTGCCCACTCCGGTCGGGATGAGTTCCTGCCCCAAGTGGAGGAGTTCAAGTATCTCGGGGTCTTGTTCGCGAGTGATGGGAGAAGGGAGCCAGAGATCGACAGGCGGACTGGTGCTGCGGCTGCAGTGATGCGGACGCTGCACCGGTCCGTCGTGGTGAAGGGGAGCTGAGTGTAAAAGCGAAGCTCTCAATTTACCGGTCGATCTACCTCCCTACCCTCACCTATGGCCACGAGCTGTGGGTAGTGACCGAAAGAACGAGATCGCGGATACAAGCGGCAGAAATGAGCTTCCTCCGAAGGGTGGCTGGCCTCTCCCTTAGAGATAGGGTGAGAAGTTCCGCCATCCGGGAGGGGCTCAGAGTAGAGCCGCTGCTCCTCCACATCGAAAGGAGCCAGTTGAGGTGGTTCGGGCATCTGACAAGGATGCATCCTGGGCGCCTCTCCTGGGTGAGGTGTTCGGGCATGTCCCACGGGAGGAGGCCCAGGGCAGACCCAGGACACGCTGGAGAGATTATATCTCTCGGCTGGCCTGGGAACGCCTTGGTGTTCCCCCGGATAAGCTGGAGGAGGTGACTGGGGAGAGGGAGGTCTGGGCTTCTCTGCTTAGGCTGCTGCCCCCGCGACCCGGCCTCGGATAAAGCGGATGAAGATGGATGGATGGAATGCAAACCATGCAAACTATGGAAAATGTTTAGATTTTTCCTGTTTAGTAAATATAATATGTACTATGCGTTTTGTGTGAGACTTAAAGTATTTCCTAAAGGTGGGAACAATGACATACAACTGCTGCAAGCAGAGGTGGGTAGTAACGAGTTACATTTACTCCGTTACATTTACTTGAGTAAGTTTTTGGAAAAAAAAAAAGTACTTCTAAAAGTACCTTTATTGCACTATACTTTTTACTTTTACTTGAGTACATTTGTGAAGAAGAAACGCTACCTTTACTCGGCTATATTTGACAATATTTGACTTGCTACTTTTTAAAAATAATCAATTTCACACATTAGATAATACTACTAATAACGGATCATGCCGCCAGGGGGCTACCTGTAACTCTTTCACCAATCAGACGTAGCCATGCAGTCACATGACCAGATATAACATGGCAGGCGGAGCAGCTCAAACCAAACACGACTTTTGTTTCTCTCCTTTTCTGTCGTGTTCGGGTCAAATCAGACTGATTTACAACTTAAAACACACATAAATATTGTGTTTTACATCCAATTGCCTCATGATACCCTGCACACTATGCAATTGAACATATAAAATTGATGATCGCCTCTTTCATTGAATTTTGGGTGTTTTAATCAACATCTGCTAGGACTTCTATTAGCACACATGTGGTGTTGCCGGCCAAAAGTGACCAACATAGAAAATAAATGGGAAACGACCCACTGAACTTAATTTGGTGGTGAAAAATGTTTTTTGTGCTAGTTGAACTCTCCAGTCTCGTTCATCCCCACCCCTTACTGTAGCACTCCCAGTCAAAATTGAGTGATCTGTTTTAACAGCTCTTCAATTAGCATAACAAACATTTTTCACCACCCAATTCAGTTCAGTGGGTCGTTCAGTGGGCGATTCAGTAGGTCGTTCAGTGGGTCTTTCATTTGGTCATTCAGTGGGCCGTTCAGTCAATGGGGGTGGGGAGGTGAACGCGACAGGAGGGTTAAAAATATGGGAACATTGTTTTTTAAAAAGTGCACAGAAATTGCTTAGTCACATGTAGTTTCATGGTCTTTTTTTCTGCCAACAGAGGGTTCACTCCAACAAAATGAAGATGTATACAGAATTAATGGACAGTCACAGAAAACGAAAGTCTTCCTCTTCTACCAAGCCACCTATGAAGAATGCAAAACTTACAGATTCCTTCACTGGCTCTAGGCGGGTAACACAAGCAACGTTTGACAAGCTTCTGCTTACATTTGTATGTGAAGCCAACCAACCATTTTCTATAGTTGAGACATCGTCCTTCAAGACTATGATGGAAACCTTGCAACCTCAGTGTACAGTAATGACAAGGAAAACATTGTGCTCAAAAATACAAGAAGCTGCGAAGAACATGAAAAGCATAATCATCAAAAAACTGAGCACTGTGAACTGTGTTGCTACCACAACAGACTGCTGGTCTGCCAGACAGCATAGCTACTTGGGAGTGACTTGTCACTGGATAGATGACATCTCTTTAGAAAGGCATTCTGCTGCACTGGCTTGTAGACCTCTTAAAGGTTTGCATACATTTGATGTTCTTACTGCAGCATTAGAAGAAATCCATTCAGAGTATCACATCAGAGAAAAAGTGACCAGAACGACAACAGACAGTGGTTCAAATTTCTTGAGGGCCTTTCAATTATATGGCGAGGAGAAAGAGGAAGAAACAAACAATTGGCAGGAGGATGGTGGGTCTACCCTTGATGATGCAGCAGAAGACAGTGAGTTAGAGGTGGAGTATCAAGATGTCTTTGCTGTTTTGAATGACAACACAGGTCTTGAGTACCAGCTTCCAAGGCACCAAAAGTGTGCATGTCATCTACTAAATCTTATATCAACAGTTGATGCCACTGCTGCAGAAGCTACCAATGATATATACAAGAGGCTGTCTCGGTCTGCGTTTGCAAAATGTCATGCTCTGTGGAATAAAACCAGCAGGTCAATCATGGCTTATGAAACAGTGGAACGTGAGTGCAAGCTACAGTTTCTTCGACCCAATCAGGCTCGTTGGAGCTCCCTGTTCTTTGCTGTGGAAAGAGTTGTGCGCATTCATAAAGAGCAAGGAGGGAAAGCAATCTGCAATGTTTGCACGGCATTAAAGATAAAGATGTAAGTTGATGGAACTTGTTTTTATACATTAATGTGTGATTAATGGGTGAATCCACCCTTTAGTTGACTTTGACTGAGACTGACAAATGTGAATATTACTTATAGTTTTACTGTCTTATTTAGCAATAATTTGCAAATTTTACAGACAATGCACAGTTATTACATTGTTGTAGAAATGGCTCTCACTTCTGTTTTTACACCTTTTTTTAGGTTCAGTCCTGCTGAAATGGGATTTTTGGTTGAGTACACTGCTGTGATGAAGCCCGTTGCCATGGCCCTTAACATCCTCCAAGGAGAATCATCTGTGCACATGGGCTTCTTGCTGCCAACACTTTACCAGTTGCTGGAGAAGCTGAGGAGGTTGGAGTCATCTTGCAAAATGTGTAGACCTCTTGTTGATGCGCTGTGGGACGGGATCCAGAAACGTTTTGGAGAAATAATGAAAGACCCTGAGCTGATTGCAGCTGCAATACTTCTACCAAGATTCAGAACATCATGGACCACAGAGGAAAGCATCTTAAAAGCTGGTAAATATACTTGTTATCTATTAAATTGTGAGCCACTAGATATTGACTAATGACTTTTCTTGTTACTGTGATTTGGGATTATACTGTTCGTTAGATACCCAGAAGCTGACAAGAGTTAGAAACAAACATCTCCGGTGTGATAAAATTCTTCATGTCAAACATCAGTAGCTCGGCAGTCTATACAGCACAATAATGCACAGACCTAACCATACTTCTTTCCACAGGTCTGAACTTTATCAGACATCAACTAGACACAGAGTTGGATGAGGCCAGCACAAACAGCAGCCTATGTGACGAAGATGTCTTCTTTGGATCCATGGGGTCAGGAAAGCCAGAAGCAGGGGAACTGGAGAGGTACCTTTCATGTCCATTCACTGGAGGTATGGATCTATTGCATAGCTTTCCTCACATCAAGCTGCTGTCAATCAAAGTCAATACAGCTCTTCCTGCATCTGCAGCCTGTGAGAGACTTTTTAGTCAGGCAGGACTCCTGCTCACCGCTAAACAGTCACAGCTTCACAGCAAGAACCTTGAGAGCCAACTGCTGCTGAAGCTTAACCATCATTTCACTGAGTGAAGAAACAATTTATCGTAAAGTGAGCCGTCTTGTATGTACATGTCACATAGTGGAAATTTGTATTTGTCTTTTATAATTGGTTTTATTCTGATTTTAGTGTTTATTTGTGAGTGTAGTTTTTATTTGCATCATTTTATTCTGTTTGTATTGCATGTTTTTAGTATTTCTATATGACATTGTGTTAATCCACTGTGTACACCTTTGTATTTTAGTATGCAAAGAACATTTTAGTTTTGTTAGAATTGTGTTTATCTATTCCTGGTGAATTTTAGTGCAGATGTTTGTTTCTTTTGTTTTTTTAGAATTATTGTTTAATTCCTGCTGTCCACATTGGAGAATAAACTTTTCCTGATTAGACCTGTCGCATCTCTGTGCCCTGCGTTTCTGATTTGCTTGCTCCCTCTTTGTATTTAAAACGACCACCCCTAGTCTGACATTCTGGCGCACCAGCTTTAGTGTCTACACACATCTGTTCAAGTTGCCTCGTTCTAATGTTTTCTCTGAGGCAACCATTTCCATCTTGTCACTGGAAATGGTTTGCACTGTTCATATATTTACTGTAGGTATTGGTTAAAAAAGCTTTGTTAAAAATCTGGAAATTAGAATTGTTGTGCCTTATTTTGTTAATGGTTTAACATATATTCTATTTGAAAATACTAAAATGTTTGCAATTCTTTAAACTAAAAAAAAAAAAAAAAAAAAAATCAGACATTACAACCAGTTACTCAGTACTTGAGTAGTCTTTTGGATGGCGACTTTTCACTTTTACTTGAGTATCATACTACATGCCGTAATTACTATCATAATTAGTTTAGCTAAAGTCATGTGAATGCTATGCAAGTAGAAGAAAACTGATATTCTTGATGAACGTTATTCGACAGCTTGTCAAAGATGGCAGATATCGGTATGTACAAGTGTGCATATACTTCAGATTGATGGATAGATGGATGAATTGTTGTCACATAGCATCTCTAACCTAGACCGTGGCTAAAACTTCTTAAAAGACAGCCTACAAAAACACAATCCAAACAAAGGGGCGAAAATGGATCACTCCAAACTTGTTGGTACTGATCTCCAAATCCATTCACCATCTTTCCCTTCAACAGAAAATGGAAGGTAGGAGGAGAGAGAATGGATGAAATACAATAAACTCTCCAATCACCCCTCACTCCTCCTTCCTGTAACTTCATTTATCATTCTCTCCCTCTCAATTATCCCTTGCTCTCTCACCCACACGGGCCCTCCCTCCCCTCTGTGGCTGCTTGTTTAGACTGGGCTGAGACAAATGGAAGGGACTGAATACGCTGAGAGTGTGGGGGTCAATGAGGGCTGAATGTGGTGGTGGTGGGGGAGGGGTAACATGAACTTGTCGTGACTGACTCGTAAGGAAAATAAAACCCTGATGATGGCGACGTGTTATGAATGGCAGACATTATGAATGGTTTACAGAAAAAGTACCAGGGTGGGATATTTGTGGAGGGGAAAAAAAGCAACTGGGTGAAGGCAGCAATGAGATGACAGAGATGGGTTATATCCATTGTTTGACTCAGATATATGGCTAAGTTGGTTAAGAATACCTTAGGAATTGTTTGGGATTTTGCAGCAAAAATTAGATTAGAAAATATCAATTTGTGGAGCCAAATCTAAGAAACTTTGAGTAGTAATAATTATTACTGCCCATTCCGCATGATACTGGCTCCACAGAGTTGTTGCTAACACAGTCGCCCAACAAATAAAAGATCTCTGTTTCAATTAGGGGAGGAGACCCAAAGCCTTTTGGGGTTGTGTCAGGAAGGACTAGCTGCTAGGGCAACTCGCTGTGAATACGGGGCATTGACCCCTTAGTCACAGTGATCCCTTAATTTATTATGTGGACATAATAAATCAATGCATTTTTTAATTGTTTTTTTAATTGGAAGTTAAATTGATAATTATGACTGGTCAACACAACATTGGATGGCAATATTTTTAAAATACTTGTAAAAACGTCTCTCAAAACAATCTCTCAAGGATACAGGGATCAGTGGGATTTACCTCTAAGGGCAGCAAAAAAAATCAAAGTGCAGCTCACTGAATAGAGCTGGAAGTGATTTTGACAAGTGTCTGTGAGTAAAACTGCAAAGTTAACAGACATCAGGAAAGAGGTTCAATATTCTGGAGTCTGTGCTTTATAAATGCATATACTTCTTTTCTGGAAACAGAGAGAGCACGCTGTTAACCAAGTTAGGCAGCAGAACTGGGGAAAACAAAGCAGCAGGAGGAAAGTTGCCTTTGCCTGTCTTTAGTCAATTTTGTCCATTTTATTCTTAATCAAATGCAGAAAGACATGCGGTGCAGATGCATATGGGGTTTTTACGTGGTAGTATTCTGCAATGTGCTTATGCAATTTGGAACAAGGCAGGGAGAACGCCATAAAACTACTTTCCATCACTTCTATTAGCTGCAAGGGGAGTAAGGGGAGTGTCGAGGTTGCGTACAGCATGTGTGCAATTGCATACGATTGCACCCGATTTATGTGAGCTGATGAAAACAAAACTGAGAGCCCTTTTTATCAACAGGATGATAACACATAAAGTGCAAGTACAACTGCAGACGAGAGATCAAAGTCGAACAGAGTGCTTTGGACACAGACAGCTTATTATTTTAATCTGACATCAATTATATATTTTTTAAAAACACTGCAGAAGCAAAGAACACAAATTCTTAATTTAAAAACTGGGTACCATGGCAACTGCTGGCAAATGATTGCCTGTTTTAAATAAAGTCGAAAAATGGCTTTTAAAAGTTTGAATGTTTTAAAAGCTGTGTGTCTACGTGTAATTTGTTAAAGCGGGCCAGCTCATGGACTACCAAAATGACAGTTCCCTCATTGGATGTGTATGTACCGTGTGTGTGTGTCAACAGACCTGAGTTGAGGTCCCGTCCGGGGTTGAAAGCTCGGTTGTTGACGGTGGGGGAAAGTCTGTCACAGCAGATGGTCTTGGAGACATTGGTATTGAAGTTTCCATCAAACCTAAATGCACACAAACAGGCAACATTTGAGAATTTATAGAGCGTGTGTCCAACTCATTTGTTGGTGGAGCTGCTCTGGCTTTTCTCTCAGCACAAACAGATTTACAACTGCTCCACCACTTTACTTCCTATAAAACGAAAACCTGCAGATGTGCACACAGAGCTCATCCGACTTTAGAGAAATGCTTGTGGGCCTACTAAATATTGATATTTACCAAGATCTACACAGATTGCACAATTAGTAAAAGATATATGGCATGTGGAGACATGACGTCAATGAACATGAAACGTCAGCTGAAACTAATAGACTATGCTTTCTTATACTTGAGCTACACTACATCACTAACTGAATCATTTGTTGCTCAGACCTCACACTAAAGCTGAAGTTTCAGCTAGTGAACAATACTTTCCATGGAAAACTGCTCGAATCCCGCTTTTTCCTCGAACAAAGCTAATGCCCAGTTCCCCGAATACATATGAATGTGATTCTAAGAAGGGCCGTCGGCCTAATTGGATGATTCAAAGCATCTGTTAGAGCGCCCCAACTTCTGCTGTTTGTCTCCATGTCAGACGTTTCATCCCCCCCGTGTCATTTTGAACAAAACACTACAGTGACCACAGTGAAAATGTAGCTTTTTCCGTGGTTATGGGATACACACTTACCAGCCACTTCGTTAGCTACACCTGTTCAACTGCTTGTTACTGCAAACATCTAATTAGCCAATCACACAGCAGCAACTCAACACATTCAGGCAAGTAGACATGGTCAAGGTGACTTGATGAAGTCCAAATCAACCATCAGAATGGAGAAGAAAGGTGATTTCAGTGAGTATGAAAGAGACATGGTTGTTGGTGCCAGATCCACTGGTCTGGGTATTTCAGGAACTGCTGATCTGCTGGGATTTTCCCCACACAGCCACCCCTACAGTTTACAGAGAATAATCTGAATAAGAGAAAACATCCAGAGTGTGCCAGTTTGCTGAGCGAAAATACCTTGGTGACGTCAGAGGAGAATGGTCAGACTACTTTGAGCTGATAGGAAGCCAAAAGTAAGCTACAACTTAAGTAAGCTCCACGCTGAACCTTGAAGCAGATGAGCTACCGCAGTATCCAATAAAATGTCTATGTTAGCACAGTTGGAAAATGTATGTGCATGTATAATGATAAGGTTGGAGCAAAGTAGAGTTTTTGCAGCCTGAGAGGGTACAATGTTGACTGCTCAAGCAACATGTTTGTTTAAGTCATGTATTCAAATACTACCTAAGATGAAGTAACACTATGCAGAAATTGAGAAATGAACATGAATTGCTTCTTTTGTTTTTTCCTTTTTTGGGCAAAGTTAGTTATCACTATGCAGTTTAACAAAAACCTAAATGTGACACAAATGTAAAAATTCAAATGTAAATAGGCTACAAATGCTCTTTAAACTTCTTAAACTCTTCTATATACAATTACAATGGGGCTAACAAAACAGTAACAACAGTCGAGCCAATTAACACCAGTGGCTGACATTCGGAGTTCAGCTTAAGGTTATGCTCTACATACGGCATGTGAACAGATTAAAGTGGAAAAGAATGGTGGGTGGGCTCGGAGAAGAAATGCTGACAATAACTGCCTACATTATTTACATCAACAAAGCAAACTTCCAAACAAACAGAACCGCAGAAATGTTTGGTCGCCCTATTGTTCTCAAGCCCTTGTGACACTTTGCGATACATGTCAACATTTAATGAGGCCACAGAGTTGAACTTTCTCCGCCCAAACCAGACCGAGTAGCTGATAAAGAAGGATGCAATTAACCAGGAAATGTAAGCAGATATTCATGTGGGTCAGACCATCTTCAGTATTTATAGTGTCTGCTCTTTATCTTTTTTGAGGGCCTTAAAGAAATAAAGAGCTAGATGGAGAGAGATGGTGGTGGCAAAAACGGAGCAAGGCTTCGGGGTCTGAATGTGATCTAACACAGTGGAAAAAGGGGAAATTTTGGCACACAAAATCGTGATAAGAGCGCACTAGTGCTCCCAAAATGCTGATTCCTGACTGTTAGCAATCAGGGATAAGACTGTGATGTCATCAGTCCAAAAAAGGATAAGTAGCATTCTTTTATCTCAAATCACAATGAGCTTTTAATAAGCCAATTAAAAATAAAAACTCTTGGAATTCATCATTTCCTACACAGCTGCTTGCTTTTTCTTCCTCATTAGCCTAGCTCTTTAACAAGTGCCCACAGGGACCTGGTGTGATGCGGAAGATGCGGCGGCGCTGTCCTTGAGCACACAAAAGCCCAAAAGTATTAAAGACGTCAAAAAACAAAACGTCGCACATGACCTATCAGTTTTCTCTCACCTGTTTCAGCGCCCAGCGACAGCCTAAAATGAGCTACACGTGCTGTTGACTCTAAATGCTGGTTTCTGCCATACCCACAAAACAGGGGGTGGGGGGTATGCAGAGTAGCAGGCTGTTCTGCACCGCTCCAAGCCTTGGTGCTTTGATCCAAGCCTCCAAGTGGACCCTGCCAACCCCCCCACCCTCATCTGGGTTAGCAACAGACAACCACACGTGTGTACACATGTAAACACTCTGCACACTTTTTGGCTCCCTCGCTTGCAGACCTGGCGCTGGCCGTTGCTGATTGACAGGTCCTGTGATGTACAGGCTGCATTTGAACTCCGCTCATTTAGAGTCCCACCAGGCCAAAGTCATTACTATTCTCCTTCAACGCACTCTGCATAGAAGGGGTGGGCAGAGACGCTCGGCGAAATGTGTGCCAGATAAAAAATACATTTGCAGCTGCTTTGAATTCCACATCAAAAAACATGCGAAAAAGAGAGAGAGAGGGAGAGCTGGGAGGAGAGCTTCGAGTCTGATCAGACATCTTAATGAGGGCAGAGAAATCTGTTTTCCAAAAAGGCCGGACACGTGCACACATTTTTTATATTTTATATATATATTTTAATATGCATGTATACATATACACACACAAAAACCAACAGTGATAATTTATCAAACTATCACCCAAGATTGTTACAAGACCTCCGCACAATCCGTTACATTATTCTTACATTTAATAAGCTTATTAACAAATGCAGAGGTGTGTTCCACAATTACAAAACTGATCCTGGAGAGAAATTGACAACATCAGTAACAATCACCTTTTTTCTTACTGGGGCTGAGTTTGTACCAAAACCAACCCTCCCCATTTCCCTCCTTCACAGACTGAAATGGGCAGACTCTTCTAAATAAGGCAGCACCTGCCGTTTTCCAGCCATCCCCCATTTTTAAAAATCTATTATATTAAGCTGCGCTCTGCTGCCATAGCCATGTATATCCGCAAAGCAGGCAGTCCCAAACCATTCAAAAAGCCCAGTGAGAATAATTACCTTGAAGGGGCTTGCTGTTGCGCGAGCCCCAACGTCAAGAGTAATACCACTCCTAATGTGTTTGCAGTCCCTCTGCGGTAGCAGCGGTAAAGCTGGCAACATGCTAGCAGGAGAATTGAGAGCGCTTGAAGACACTTTCATGTATCTGGCTCTCAATGGCAGCTCTACCGAAACGGATTGAAATGAAATATCAATAGGCAGAATTGATTTTGGAGGAAAGTGTGGTGTATAGAAACTACTCTACAACAGGGGACACAGCTTGAAGTGAATTTTTGATGCTATGCATTTGCATTGCACCAGAGCATTGTGACACCTCTTGCTTTAGCAAGAGGTGTCACAATGCTCTGGTGTCCCCTGTGTATGAAAATGAGAGAGGACAAGTATTACCAACACATCAAAATAGTGCCAACCAAAACACACGTGCCTTGTATTAGTCTAGTCACTGAACTGTATTAGTCTATACAGCTGTATATGATCAATTCATAATTCAGGCCAGAAAACTACAAATGTGGGAGAAATGTTGCCTGCAATAATGCCAAAATAGCAGGTGGTATACTAGTGTAGGCTTATAAAAAGCAAAAATCACTTTTTCAGTTCAGGAACATTCTGTGTCCAAATGTGGCCTGTTCAGTAAGTAATAGGGTATGACTCACTGAATCCTTTGCCAGTTTGTAATGATTGTCATGCTCCTCTACGCTGCTCACAAGAGCAACTGCTGAGAAATGTAAGTGCAGGGTTATTGCCAACTAGAGCTACATCAGAATTCACATGTTTACAGTTTGCAGCCACCAAGTGAGTCACGTCACATACAGGAAGAACCAAAGAGTGGCAGGGGTGGAAAAAAACTAAAAAAACAAAATGTTTCATTTTGCTTATGAAT
Source organism: Oreochromis aureus (assembly GCF_013358895.1). Lineage (NCBI taxonomy): Eukaryota > Metazoa > Chordata > Actinopteri > Cichliformes > Cichlidae > Oreochromis > Oreochromis aureus. Next base: position 34,536,912 of record NC_052958.1, on the reverse strand, counting down.
AAGCTTACAAGCTTATTTTCCAATGTGTACTGTGAAACAAGTCAGGACAACTGCCAGACTTACATGTACTAATATTTATCATGTATACAGGGGTGTGTCCCACAGAATACATACGATCAAAATAAGGATGGGCCCAATAACTGGAATACTGGGGTGTTGATTTAGACACCAGAGTTGAATAACTGAATTTGTTGTCAAAGACTTTTCCTTACACTTCACAAGTGCTTCTAGTAAAATCCTCAAAGCCCAACCACTCTATTCAATATTTAACGGGAGTGTGTTTTAGGCTGGCTGCATAGCTGTGCACCTACACGCATAGTAACAGGAACACTTTGTTTCTTGTTTGTTTTGTGAAGAGAAAAAAAAAAATCTAACCACCACACCTCTAGTTATTATTATATGCAGTGATAACAAGGGAAACAGGGTTGTGTCTTTTAGTCATATTAGTTGCCAATTTTCAGTCAACTTGCACGCTAATTGGCTTCAAGGTGGACATGGAAAGTTTTACTAGACTATTTGATTTGCTATTGTAAATGAGCTGCTGGCTACAGCTTGGCTCACTACTCCAAAAGTGATGTCACATGTGGTCTTTAATAAGCACCAACTTTTAAGAGATTTCACTGCATGACTTTTCAAGTGCTCGGGGATAGCAACGCTGACTAAAAACACATTCATATTGTGGATCTAATGGAAAAAGTACTTTAATGATGAAAATATGCACACACACAACACACGCACACAAATTAGGGGGTTCTGTTATAGTTCTTGGATTATTCTTTTGGTTGGGAGATTTGATGAGAAATGTGAGATCTCAGAGAAAAGGGAGAAAATGATTGGGTTTAAGTAGTTTGTCCATAACACCTTTTAATGGTTTAAATCAGGTTTGTCAAACATGAGGCCCAGGGGCCAGAAATCAGCCAGGATAAGACTCAAATGTGGGCCACTGGAAATCTTTGGAAAACAAAGGAGTACATAGATATTAAATTTTACCTGTAATTTCATGAGTTTTTCAGTTTTTACAATTAATAAAGACACCACACACACACACACACACACACACACACACACACACACACACACACACGTCAGGTATTCATATCTTGTGGAGACATAATTTACATAATGCTTTCCCTAGCCACTTACCCTAACCATCAAAAATGAATGCCTAACCTTAACCATAAGCCTAACCATAATCCAATTGTAATCCTGACACTAAAACCACATTTTGGGTCTCAAACATTTTATGAGTCTCATTTTTCATGTAGTTCAATTGTTCTGGCCCACTAAATATCACAGTGGGTTAGGTGCCCATTACTTAAAATGAATAACATCCCTGGTAGATATACTGCGTCCACACACTCCCTCAAGATCATTAAGTTCTCAATCACTCCTGATCATCCTGCAGTCAAAGCTTATTTTAAAACTGAGCTCATGAATTTGCCGCTGTTGTTGCACCAAAGCTCATTCCAGGGCTGCTAGCCTTCTTGCTGCTGGCAAGAAAGGTGAAGGTGACTGGAGTGGAGGGAAGGACAGCGGAACAAAGAAAAGGAGTGCCAAACATTGAAACGAGGAAGAGGTTGACATTAACGGGGGGGGGGGGTTGTTGGAGATCGAAGAAAGTTATGACAGCGGCCCAGCATTTACACCTGTTAGGGTCACTTAAACAACCCCCTCCTCTTAACCTGCCTGGTGTTTAGCCCTCTCCCTCTCTAACGTGCAAACAGATATTATGATCTCAGTCAAACCACGAGCCTACAAGATAAGCTTGATGTGAAGTCCCAGTAGTAGCTGATCACTGGCGCAATGTATCCTCTTGAACTGAACTGTAAATCTGCCGACAGCTCGGATAGTGAGAATTCTCCTTCAGAAACAGGAGCTCGGTATTAACGCCATGCTACCATTGATCCGTATGTTTAATTTATGAGTGCGGGTATTAGAAATTCTGCAGGATCCCCACCCACCCCCACATGATGCGACTACACAGTGTAAAGCTATCCTGCGGAGTGGCCTTAAGAAAGGCTTTTGGCATCGTTTTCAGCAATTCTGCAACACAAGAAAAATAAATAATAAATAGTAGTTATTCTGTCCGCCAATGTAGACACCATCAGTTGCATATGCCAGTAGAATTAAATATTAAGTCCTCATTAATGAAAATGGATCACCGTCAGCATTAGAGGTAACAATAGCCTTCATAAAACAGCACCATGACCAGCTCCTCTAGAAATTAAATTTGTTACAATCTTTGTTTCCATTGAGTGTCATCATTACCTTTGAGTTTTACTTCTCCAAATACTTTGGTGTATACCAAAAAGTACCAGCTTTGTCCTCACTGATGTTTGACACACTGATGTGATGTGGGCATGCCTGAAGGCAGCAGTAGTCTTTAGGGACACACTGCCAATTTTTTATTGTTTTACCCTTTAAAAGTAATTTTGAGGATCACATCCATAGCATTTTCTTTGAACGGCTCACTCGCAGCTCATCTTTTAAAGGACTACTGGTGAAATGAGACCAGTAAGTGCCATGCGAGATGCTCCCGCGCACACTTCTCACTTTTACATCTGCATAGCAGTGAAACTGTTGAAATGAGCACCTGGAGATTGGATGTTAAAAATACAAACATACAGGGGCTCATGCGCACCATTCCAAACGAGCAACATACATTTGCTATTTTCAGGCCGGGCTCGTCGCTGAGACCCAGCAGTGATTAAAGCATACCACTGGGTGCTAAGCGTTGCCCTCGGTGGCCTCCCTCCGCGAAACGATAGCCTGCCAGCCTGATGGCTAGCAGACACCCTGTGAACCACCTGATCCCCCACCACTAAACTGGCTGACCTGACTGGAACCCCGAGAAGCAGCTGATGCCCAAGACTAGTGAAGGACACGCTGAATTGGACCAATTCTGGGCTAACTCCTCTCGCACATATTCCATAATGCATTTTTGACAGCAATACATGTTTTTTGTGTGTTTCATTTTGTTTGTTCTTTTACATTCAAGATAAACAAGTGTGAGAGTGTGGGAAGTACATTCATCTGTGGCAAAGTAAAACAAGCAGGACTTTCAGGAATAACAGGAAACTCCTAGCCTGGATTTCTCAACATAAAGGAATCACACGAAGGGTACCTTTAAAGAGTAAAAACGGCTTCACTCTGCTCATCCAAGAGGCTTCGTCAGTTCTAAAAACAAAAGCTTGAGAACTCCAGGTATTTAACCCCTAGTGGGCGTTGTTCCCTTTGGAGGTGGTCATTGACCCACTTGTAGATCATGTGTGTCATCACATGAGCCAAGGTGTGAAAAAAGGTGTGGGTCATTACCATCACCACGGGTCAAGGGTGAAACCACAAGGAGACCATGCCTCCATCGTGTTATCAACTGAGGTCACCTGAGGCAAGTTGTGACAGGGGTTTGACGTGCCTGGGAAAGGATATAAGACTGCACTGTAGGCGGCTGAACTACCCAGGCTCAGAGAAAGTAGATGGTTTTGTCAAGAAACAGTTACACCAAAAACTTTGAAGTGAAACTGCACAGTGTTGCTTTTTTGTCCCAGTTTGCGCTTGTATCAGATACGACATGTTATGCTGCATAAAACAAGCCAGGCTAGGCCGTGGCCATTTCCAGCGTTAAGCTATTTGCCTGCAGGCTTTTGCCGTAGTGCTCAATATATCAGGAAATGCACAACACTGTCTCGCAGAGACTTCAGTGAGAATATTGTTAGATCCACGAGCAAGGAGCCAGTTAGGTTAGATAAGCACAAAGTCAGTAAACAGGCATAAGCAGCTATCTGCTAGTGGTATGACTGAAGCCCATTAAAGTACACATACGCTGTTTGTTGAGCAAGTACACAAAGGGAATTGTAGACGAGCCGCAGTTTTGCTGGAGGTCATACGCCAAGACGATTTTCCTCGCAACCAAGCAGAGAAACCAAATTTCCCCAAACCTCTCAATTCTTTCTAGAAGTTTTAAAAGAAAACTTTCATCAGCGAATAATTATTTTCCCCACATTCAACAAACAGAGCACCCGCTATCTTTTAGAAGATAAGGCATAAGCCGTTTTAGATATTTTATTAAACTGTGCGAGCGCTCAAATATATGAAAGCAAAACAGCTCTCTGCTTTTCCCCCCGAGGAAGAGGCTTTGAAGTTAGGGATCCATCAGATTCGGCTTCAGTTTGGTATGTACACACCCAACACCACAACCCCCCGTGTGAACTCCCGCTGCATCATTCTATCATTCTGGTCCAGGTCTTGCATAATAATTTTTCCTCAGCATTTTTTCTTTCCTGTGTCCACAGTTTTAGAGCTGCATTTTAAGCACGCATAATGGGCTGATAATGCGGCACATTTGTGTGAACGACTGTTACATGTAAGTACAACATGTTACACACATGTTTCATGCTGAATTCAGCTACAGGTGGCAAATGGCCCTGAGCCAGGTAGCACCCCCATCCCCTCCCTCTGCATCACAGGTGGACAGACAGGTGACCTTGCAGTCTGTGAAGTCTGCGGTGCAAAGACTTCAGAGAGCAGTAACCGGTAGCGTCGGCTGATAAAGGGGAGGGAGGCAGACACAAATGGAGAGGAGGGATGACGGGAAGAGACAGCTGCTGCTCTGTAGATTAGAACTGAAAGCGGCACTTTCTCCCTCTTTCTCCGAGCTCAGCTTTGAACCGTGTTTTCCCCCTGCTCGAGCCGATGATTGGCCGAAAATCTGGTTCTACTGTACGCTGGGCCAATTTGAACCCATCTCAGTACAGGACTTAAATCTGACAGATTTAATCCAAAGCTCAGCTTTAAATATATATGTAGGCATTTTCCCCAAAAAACTTCTCTTATTTGTGCTACATATATTATATTAACCCAGTAAAGAGAGCCCGACTGGATTTTTTGGTCATTATTGCTGTTATCATTTAAGCGACTAAAAAAAAAAAAAAAAAAAAAAAAGAAGCAAAAAAGAAGCAAAAATTGAAATCGTCATTCAACCTCCAGGTTTTTTTCTATATATAACTCCATGCCGTCCTTGGCTCCAGGTCCCATAAAACGTGTTGTTGGGATGCAGTGCAGAAGAGGTAAAACCAACCTTTTAATTTGTTCCATCTTATGGTTAGAGTTTTAAAAAGCTCCCACGTAATCTGAGCATGACGCTGGCTCAAGGCAGCAAATGATGCGATTTAAATACGGCTATAACTAATCCAAGGATGATCAAAACAAGGGAGAAATGGGGATTTGTGTGTAGCTGGCCCATAAAGCAATGCATAGAGAGCTCGAGTGCAGGTGCAAACAGTGGGAGGTGAGTTTACAGGCACAGAGTGAACCCTCCTGCAGAGACTTTGGTGTGCGTGTTACGAGAGACACAAAGGAAACGAGGAAAAGTGGTAAAGCGATTGTAAATAGAAAGCTACTCACTCCATCATTGATGCTGGTATGGCGCAGCAGTCCTGTATGGCAGTAAGCGGAGAGGTGAGGTGGGCGGTGTACGAGGCTTCCACCACCTGCTTGTTCCTGTTCACCACATCCAGGTATCTGTTAAACTTCTCCCGAATCTTCTTGGCCAACTGCACAAAGGAAAAATGAAAACTGTGTCAATAAGACAAAAACTAATGGTGACACATGGTAACCCCCGCCCTATTCCCACACACCTAATCCAACAGACAACTTTGCATTTAAAACTACCAGCTACTTGGTCTGCATGATTCCAAGTAGCAGTGCAAGGAGAGGCGAATTCATATTAACAGCACCTGTGGCTCAAGTTTCCCACTTAGATCTAAATCTGGGGCCAAATATTGCACCAAAGAGGGGAATGTAGTTCAGGAGTATGGTGGGTTTCCGTTTGCTAAAAATTCAGTCACACATTTCCTCCCCCCGGGATTACAACCCACAGATATGAGTCAATGACATAAGTTTTGCTAGCACTCTTTTTGTTGATAGTTGAAAGAATTCCTTATTTAAAAAGAGCTGCTACACAAGGTAGCACCGCATGTTTGATTAGGAAGACTTTTTACACCAGGCGCCCTTCCTGATCCCCAAAGGGGATCTTTGGCTTGTGTAAACCACTACATTTTTGTTGATAGTACGAAACATGATTAATGGTGCTAGTCCTCGGATAGCATACATTTGTTTCTTATAACCACTTCACTTTGCAACAACAGAGTGAAAATTGATTAGTCAGAAAAGCTATTCATCAGCCTGATAACAATTCACCTTTGCAGCATATGTGTGGTTTCATACTGCAATGCAAAAGTGTTCTTCAAACAGTTTGTACACCTGTGAACGTTTACCTGAAATTGTTCACATGCTCAAGTGAAACAGTCAAACAGAACTTTGCAGTCAAAAACAGACTGCTGAGCTCTTACAAAGACACAAACACAAGCATACACGCAATAACTTTTAATATTTTAAATAGTTTATCCGTGTTTAACAGTTTGTGGGAGGTCCAAACAGTTTACTTCCATGTGTGTTTACTTCCATGACTGATTCACCATTTCCTTTTCCCCCTGCAGTGGCATATGCAAGTAAATGCTGCTAATCAAGAGGAGCCGACCTAAGCTGTCCCTTCACGTATAAGAAAGTTTTTCTGGCTTCTTTCTCACTGAATCTTGCTCTTTGTCTTTTTGCTGCTTTATCCTTCAAGAAGTTTCTTTGACAGTCACCTCAGTTTTCCTCTCAGCCTTTTTTAAATATAAATGGATAACGTCTATGTTTGGCTCTCCTACAATTAAATATATAAAAATAAAAGAAACATGAGATAAAGGACTGTTCTTAGGCACAAGCAAAGTACTACAAACAATGTCACCCATGTAATCAGCTTGACACACAGCTCATTTGCTTCATTTGCTTCATTCTGCTCTATTTGTAGAAAACTGCAAATATGTCGGCTCTGGTTGGGGGTGTGGCTGTACGCTGTTGTATAAACGTGTAAAGAGGGAGCAACACCTCCAAGAATCCTGACATAAAGTGAAGCCCTAAATACACATGCGCGCAGACGTACACAACTTAATATTCATAAAAGGAAGCTGAGTGATATCAAAGCAGCACAGATCTGGAGCCGCATGAAGCGTGAAATTCATCACTGCTTAAACCATAGCAGAATGACAGATGTCTAAGGAACTCAAACGCACTCCACTTCCACTAATCACGTCTTGCATCATTTAAGAAGAAAATCCGCCTAAAAATACAACAGGTGTGCAACCTAGAGTGAAACGAAGGAGTTTGCGGCAGCTGCATGCAAGTATTTGTGGAAAAGAACAACTGCAACATGCACGCATTTTATTGGAACACATTTTACGTAGTACGTTTTTTTCTCTTTCTCATCTCCTTATGCTGACGACTTTGCACAATCAAAATCAAACGTTTTACTACATTAAATGTTTTTGAAATATGCATATAAAGATCCCCACAAATTTCCAGTCAGTTGGAATTCTGTTTTAGGGTGTAATTTACTTTTAAACCAATGCACGGAAACTGAGAAGCAGGAAGGAGAAACATGGGGTTTCCAGACAAAGGCAGCAACAACAGCTAATTCAGCTGTGTTTACTGGAGCCCTTCGTGCTGCCCCCCTGAACAAGCATACATTATACTTTTTCTTTGAAGGACTAGGTTCTGGTTGAGCACACAAATCACAGTGCTCTTTCAAAACAGGGATCCAGCTCTTTGGGGAAACTAATAACCAGCTCTGTAGCAGCCTCCTGGGGGACATTAATAACCAGCACACCAGCAGCTCTTCACAAGTCACTCCTATTCTTGCTTTTGTTTGCCAAAAACAAAAAAAAAAAAAACCCTTGAAAAGATGGGGAATTGTTTGGAACTTCCATCTAACTAATGTGAGGCAAGACATGTATGTAATCTGTTATAAATTGCCCTGTTAACAAGCCTTTTTCTTTTGCTCACCCCTCCTTCAGATTGTCCATAAACCTTTTTCCCTATTCTGATTGGCTGAACTTGAATGATTGTACATTTATAAACAGTAACTGCGGCTTTTAGTTCCAGTGTCTTACAATAGTCCAAGGTAAACTGATGGGTGGTCATAATTTGACATATGATAATTTGGAATCATGTTATTAAAGAGGAACTATTGTGCTTTCTTATTGTTTTTACAGCATTTCTACTGTTTTCTACTGGTGGATGTGGATGTTAAACCTAGCTAAATTTTCCAAAAATGAGGTCAGAGTATGTGCAAGCAATTTCTGTGAGCCAAAAGCTCAGGCTTAAGACCAATCTAATTCCTCATTTTCAGTTTCTTGGCTCCATATGATGTTGAAGGAAGGGGATATCCTGAATGTGTCATCTAAGACAGAGAGCCTTGGCTAAGAGAGCACCAACCTGACATTCAAACCTTTTTCTAATGAGGAGCAGCCAATCAGAAGAAAGTTGTCATGTGGCTCAGTCACAGTAAAGTAAAAATAGGATGGCAATCCGCTTGTGACTAGGAGAGATAAATTAGTGGTTACCTGGGGATTGCATTCGGTGAGCAACTGCAAATAGCTGCAGCGACCAACTAGTCACCCAAAGGTTTACCAGGCAACAACCTCAACCTCTCAGTGAGCACTTTTGTTCACAGTTTGGCTGGCAGTTGGCAACCAGTCTCCAAACATGTGTTTGGTTAAGGTTTACAAATAATTGCCGTCTACTCAAATTTACAAAAAGAGAGAGATTTCCAACACGCTGCAGTAGGTCTGCACCAGCTCAACTGCAACACTTCTCTCTACAATAGGTGACTCGACTCAATGGGTCCTCAACTCGTGGTTATATTTTTCTATACTATTGTTTTATATATGTTACAGTAAGGTTGTTAAGCACTGATATTGCAGTCGCTGTCTTGTAGCAACTATGTCATTATTTGGCAACAGATTTACACTTTTCCCTATTAGTCACAGTAAACCACCTTATTATCGCAATGCACTTCACCCCATTAAGTTGCAAACTTATAGCAGACTGACTTCCAAAGTCACATTTGAAAGCAGTTGCAGGCCTGGTCAGAGTCTTCACATGCAACAAGTTGATTGTATACGCCATAATATTTTTGATTGTTTCAAAGTCTCCAACCACTGTTTGCTCCAAGTGTTACGGAAGAATTAAAGGACGGCAGGGAGGGATCTACTTAATCCACTTCTTTCTTCAATGGTTTGCTGCACAAAGGCCCAGCATGGGATAAATAAGGATTATTTTTAACAGTTTTGGAGAATGCCATGGAAAGTTGATGCAGAATTGATATCAAAAAGAAAAAAAGTCTAACTGCCAAAAACCTTATAGGTCAGACTAATCCACAAGTGGCATCTAATAGTTTTGAGAAAATAAAGAGAAAATACAGTAAGTAAAATAAATCTTCAAATAATGTATAGTTTTCTATTATATGTAAATTTTAAGAAGGAAAAAAACAAACAAATCAGTAAATACTTTCCAAAGTCACTTTGAGTCACCTGAGCCTTGTTGAAAACAGAAAAAGGCTTATTCCCACAGTAAGTGGATCCCTTTGTTCCCATAATTACAGCTGCCTGAAAAATGGCTGAGATTGAATCCAGGAAAAGGAAATACACCACGACCCACTGACCGCTTGTACGCCTAATCAGCTGGCCGCTATTCCTAGGGTTTTAACAGGGGCCTGAGGCACAGCCCGCAATTATTGACCTTCCACCGCAAGGAACACGAACACCAGCGTGACCACTCATACAGGGACAAGAATTTAAATGCACACATGCACACACTCAGTTCTATCAAAGCATGGAAATCATTTGAAGTGAACTTTACAAGAAAAGGAAAAATAGGCCGCTGTTCCACTAAGAAGTGTTTCCATAGCTGGGGGAGGGAGAGTCGCACAGAAACCAAAGCTCGAGTTTTAACAGAGCAACTTAAAAGAAACCAGAACCTTCTAGCTGTGCAAGTTCAAGTTCATGTTACAGTCTACCCCGGTGCAGCCAAAACCAACCTGTGCTCTGCAGATTAACCACTCTCCCCAAAACATACCACTCCTCTCTCCCATCTCTGACCCATCCAACCAGCATATGGAGGGTTTGCAGCACCCAGTGGGGCTGGTCGCGCCACAAAAGCAGACTGAGTGAAGCGGGTGTTCGTTGAAGTCTCGTGTTGGACCTAATGAGGTTTGCCAGCCAGCCTTCAACCACAGTCGCTGGCAAAGTAAGTTTTGGCAAACAAAAACTTACTTTGGAATGTTGGGGTAAAGGACTTGGTAAAAGCGGGATGCAGGTCTATTCTGCAAACCTCAGCCATTATGTAGAAAGTTAACAGTGCATGCGACGCCTCTGCTTGGATAAACCAACCTCTCATAAAGGACTTGTTGCTTATAATGAGGGTGAGAAGTTTTCCAAGGCTATTAGACTGCTGACTCGTTCCTTCTTGACATAATGATGTAGGTATTCAGCACGACTGGAGAAAGTACATTTTAATGCGTGGTTAACAGGTCGATTATAAAAACGGTGAAGTCGCAGCACGTTTCAGAGATGAAGTACAAAACATTCGGCGATTTAAATTTAAATCTAAATTAACGTGGCGGCGTGGGCGTGGTTCAGTTTTATGCTAGTGTTCCACTCAGCTTCACTCAGACATTTCCATAACATTGAAACAAGCCACACACAACATGCGCAATAATATGTACTAATATGTACTGTAATATACATGAAGCCAGCCCTGCCATAATCTGGACTTTAGCTTAGACTGAGATGCCGTGTGACAGATCACCTGTTTTAGGGAAGTACACAATGTTAGGGTTGTTAGAACCTGACCGATCTTGTCTGGGATAAATTGCATTGAAAAAGGTCATGGATGGGTTTTGCTGCTGACTCATCAGACTAAAGAGAAGCTTTGAGGCTTCTGTCAGATTAGGTTAGGCACTGTGAGACAGTGAAACAGAAACTGAAAGGGAAGATTTACATTTTAAAAAAAGTCTTATTGCCATTTAAGGCATTCTCCAAAACAATCATCTTTTAGTAAGCTGGGCACAACTAAAGATATTGAAGATGTGCATTACAGTCATAGTAAACTTGCCCTGATGACTTTTAACCAACACAGTTAGCGTCAAATTAACCAATAGGGTTGCACATTTGGAACGGGCTCACAACAGTATTGAAGACTACAACTATGTACCATAAATACCATCTGATGTCAAGCTAAAATTGCTTACATTTATCCTTATACGCCAACAGAAACCCAATCTAACTATTCTTCTCAATGTAGGACTATAGCGGCAAGCCAATAAAATGTTAGCAGTTCGCACCTGAAATGAGGGAAAAAGGACAGCTGAACCATTTTCAGCTGTCCTTTTACTCTCATTTCTTAAATGTCACATCGTGAAAAGGGCTCTGCCTGGGCTGAGTGACAGCTCCAATGCTTTCCCAACGCCAGAGTGGCTCACTGAACAGCAATAACGTTGGAAAATGTAATGCGCACGCACACTACCCGTTTGGGTTCAGATATGCAGATTTAAGGTCATGAATATAGGGTACAGCAGTGATCACACACACTTTTTTTTTTAAGGGATCTGGTACACTTTCATTTTTCTCATTTTCAGAAAATCCAACATAAAGACTTTAATTAAGCAAACAGCTACAATCTGAATCATGATCATAAAAAAAATTAATTAAAGAAATTGAGGAAAACAGAAAAGGGTACGAGACACCCCACCTCAAGCTTTTGCTGGTCCCCTTTTGGCTGCCAAACAGCCCTGACCTGTCGAGGCATGGACTCCATTACACGTCTGAAGGTGTGCTGTGGTATCTAGCAACAGTTCCTTCAAGACCTGCAAGTTATAGGGTGGGACCTCCCTGGATCTGACTTGTCCACCCAGCACATCCAACAGATCCTCCCCAGGTGTTCCCAAGGTAAGTAACACACACATCACAGCCATCCACATAATGTTTAAAAACACATCATGTTTGGCACTTAACGCAGTGGACGAGTGTCACCATAGGTTGATGGGCAGCTCACGACCCTGTCACTGGTTCACTACGGTTCCTTTCTCGGATCTCTTTTGATAGATACCGAGCACTGCTGACCAAGAACAAACCACAAGAGATGCAGGTTTGGAGATGCTTGGACACAGTTGTGTAGCCATCATAATTCGGCCACTGTCAAACTTGCTCAAATTCTAACGTATGCTCATTTTTCCTGCTTTGAGGACTACATTTGCACTTGCTCCCCAATATGTCCCAACCACAAGCAGGTGCCATGATGCAGAGATAATCGGTGTTATTCGCTGTTTATTTTGTAGTTTGTATTGTGTGTGCAGTACTTATTAGTATACCACAATGTTTCGCACCTGACTGCACCGCTCTTTTCTGTGACATCACCAAAGGGGGAAAAAGCAAATATGAATGAGATTTTTTTTCCTTAGGGAATCTCACGATTGAGCCCTACAGCATAAACAGCATAAACGGCTTCCCTCAGTGAAATTTACAAGCACAGAGAATAAGCTAAATGTGAACTCGGTAGTGGTAAATCTGCTACATATACTGCGGTCTCATCAATGGATTCTTATTCTATAGTATATCATATTTATAGACATTTTTTAAATTTTAGAGTCAACATTAGACAATGTTACATTTTACAGGAAATTTCAGACAATATACCACGTTTTATATTAAGAAATTTTTGTGTGTGATGGCTACTTTTTCTGTTTTTCTTTTTTTTTTTGTTTAAAGAAAATGCACATAAATAAGCAAACAAACAGGGAATAAACATATATTCATATAAAACAAACAACAGACCTCTTTGTTTTACTCAGGTTGCCCTGCTGTATATTAAAAAGAAAGAATGAGCGATCTCTGGAGGAGACAAGTCCCTTTGGGGTTGTGTCAGGAAGGGCATCCAGCATACATAAAAATCTGCCAAATCAAACATGCAGTACTACCCACTGCTGTGACCCATTGTGAATGAGGCAGCAGCCGAAAGCAACTTTTTGGGGCAACTAGAAAAATGTGTCATTTCTTTTTTTAAGAAAAAAAAATTAAAAATACATTTAGCCTGCTTTTTAGGCAGCATCTGCCACATCTGGCATAGGATAAAACATTAATGGTTGCCAGCATTTTTAATTATTGACAACCACTCTGACAGCATGTGTTCAACATGGAGAACACACTCACAGGAAAGACTGAAAGAAAGCCAGACAGGAAGAGGGAGAACCTGTGTCATCAGAAAGGGACAGACATCTGTGTGCCTGTCTAAATAATACATTTCCAGAGGAGAAACTGGAAGGTGTTAGAGAGGACCCCTTTGCAGCTCCTTGCCTTCTGTCTTTCTTCTCGCTCTCTTCCTCTGTAGATACCATCCTAATTGAGCCCTAGCTTGGCTCAGGGACACGAACACACACAGCTATGCCAGAGCTGTCATCTGGATTAGCTGGGGCCCGACTCAAAAGGGTTTCAGTGAGAATTTTTGCCCACTCTCTTAGCCAGACACAGACATACAGCAACTACAAATGAACCCACATTGAGGACCTTTTGTTCTGTGATCGCTTCTTGTTATAGCGCACCACACGCAACGCAAGCTGGAAAGCTAAGATTTATTGTTTCTTGTTGGACTTTCTGGAAACACAGAGGTTGGAATTGTGCAACTGAAATTAATGAGACATGCGTTGAAGATCATAATCGCGACCATCCTTAGCAAGAGGCACTCAAAGCCGAGAGACTGCCGTTGGTTTGCAAGCTGTTCAGAAAGGCGGCTTTTCTATGGAGATGAAGGACGAAGAGCGCTTTAAGGCCAGTTTTAGCTGCCTGTGGAATCGTAAATACCTGCAAGGTGAGATAGTATATATTTCGCAAACACATGCATGAGATGACACACCGGAGCACAGACAGAAATATAGTCGCGGGAGAAATGCAAACAAACATCAACCTGTCTGTTCTTGCTGGTGGCTGTTTACCAGTCTGGTGTTTACTGTCACTCTTCCAAAATCCCTCATGCAGCAGTAAAATACGCACACACAAAATTGTGCCTGATATGACATAGGATGCCAGACATTCTGTGCATACTTTTTTTTTTTTTTTTTAATAAATCTACGACTGAAAAAGCTCTTGGATTGGGGGAAGGTGGGGTCTTTTTTTTTTTTTTTAAACAAATCATTCATTTCTCGAATGTGCTCTGTTCATCTTTCCTTCAAGGTTTTCTTTTTTCATTATTCTGTCTGACTGAAAGCTGTGTGCTCACACTGTGAGCAGAGGGAGATGGGAAGAGAGAGAGGGAATGAGAGAGGGAGCACAGACAAGTGGAAAAACAGGCAGAGAACTTCAAAGCCAATGAGACAGCAGCCATAGAATTTTAATACACCCCCTTTTTCCTCTGATGGCTGGTGCATGTGTTCAGCGCTGCTGGGCTCAACTCTGCACATGACAGGCACAGTTCGTGGCGCGCGCAGGCACGCCACGCATGGCCAGGAAGGCGCGCGCGCACACACACACACGACAGAGGAAGCTTTTGTTACTCACCTGCTGCACTTCTGTCTCTCCGTTTGATGTCTTCTCGGTGTACACGAACGAGCTGAAAATCCTCTGTAAAGAGAGGGAACCAAGCAGAGAGAGTGACGTTAGATCACGAGGAACGCTGACCGAGATCCAATAACTCAAATCCATCACCTTAAAGGAAACCTTTATCATTAACAAACTGGATTAATTTTATCTGCACAAGATTTTCAGACTTGTTAACCTGTGCGAACTAACAGTTAATCTGTTTCAGAAACAGGTTAACTGTAAAACTCTTTTTTTAATTTAAATCATATATTTCTGAGGAATCCAGTGAAACCAGGACCTGTTCCTGGGTATATGCCATTAAAGCTAATTAAGCTCTCTAGCTGTAATGAAGCCGTTGCCGCTGCTGGGTGAAGAACTAAATGTGTCCGCTGCAGTCAGAACTGGAAAAAAGTCTAAAAAAAATTTGCCGCCAATTCTTCAATCGGAACCCCATTCCCTTTATTTTTTATAATAATTTAAATTACAGTGAGGTGAATGTTAGTCTGCATTTTCTTGCTGCCTGTATTTAGAGCTCCTTGACTGGCTGTTTGTGTTTAAAACTGAAATCAAGAAAGTACACTCTAGAGCAGAATATGCTAGCACAATTACAAAGCAAAAAAGCAACGTGAGAAGATTTTTCTAAGGCCAGATATTTGGATTTGTCAAACAGTGGCAGCTAAGAATAGTTACATTCCATCCAGCATTTAGTCGCTGGGCTCTGGCAGCCTATTGCATATTTTGGCTCCTTGGCTCGTGTGAGTATGGTGAAAGCATCATTAATGTTACTTCTCAGAGCTTTGCAACACCTACAAGTTGGATGAAGAAGTAGTTATATGGGGGGGTTCCCATTGTTGCATGATGATGCTGTGAGACTACATTGAATTAATAGCATCCAGCTATCTTCATCAATCAAGAGATGGGGAGGAAAGAGAAAGAAAAAGACAAGGTAAACATTGGCGGTAGTGCTGATGCATTTCTCTGCTGAGACGAGTGCGTCTGGATCCATTTTATTAGCGGCCTAGAGAGAATGATAAACCTGACTACCTGCCAAAACAACCTCAGACAGCATAGTCCTGTCAACTGCATCAGTTTCTTAGTTGGGAGAGGAAACGCCTGCCCGAGTCTAGAAGTCAGCCGTAGCATAAAAATGAAGGTTTTTATGAGCTCGAATCGCAAGATGATGTTAAATTTCCCCCTCCTTCGCCTTCCAGGCTGAAACATTTTTAACAGTTCCTGATTTATATTGTTAAGCAGAGAGGATGTGGAGTGGTGCATTAAGGCATGGAGAAAATGAGTCCGGCTGTGACCTCAGCACTCAGAGAGCCCCAGAAAAACATTATATGAGCCGCCTAAATACGGACCTGCTCTGACACACAGAAACATGCAGACATTTACTCAGATGGTCTCTCGAGTCTTGTATATTTGCTCTCTCTCTTTTTCTCCTACTTATTTACACATACACACTTGTTAAACACAGGCACCGGTGCCATGTGTCAGCTACAAATACAGTACAACTAATGTTTGTGTTGAGGCAGCAGGCGGGCAGGTGTTTCACGGTAAGTTGCCCCACCGTACACAAAGCCTTAAATTGTCTGGTTTCTACACTCCAACCATTTCCTGATGCCTGTCCACACCTTTTGTCAGACACATTCCAGAGGACACCAATTACCCAGATTGCAACTTAAATAAACTAAACCCAGAGCTGTGTTACTATGGACTTATGCCATAGTTAGACATGTCTCTGTTTCAGAGTATATCTGGTGACAAAGTGAGCTCAGTTGTCAAGCCGTTTACGCTGTAAGACACTTTATCATTGCAGATATTGTGCCTCAGCATTAGAGGAACCTTTCCTTTAACACTTGGAACATACAGTACAACGAGAAGCGTATTGAGCCACCTACACACAACACCCGCATTAGCTTTTTCTAAAATTCACTCACCCTTTATACCTATAACAGCATTTGTTCTTCTGCAAAGGCTTTCCACAAGATTTTAGAGAGCGTGTCTATGGAAAATTTTTATACATTGCGAAGTTGAATACTCCCACTCTCCATTCTCATTCATCCAAAAGGTGTTTGACGGGTTTGAGGTCGGGGCTTTGTGTGGGTCAGTTAAATTCTTCCACACCAAACTCATCCAACCATGCCTTCATGGACCGTGTTTTATGCACTGGGGCAAAATCATGCTGAGACATAACTGTTCCCACAAAGTTGGAAGCAGAAAATCATCCAAAAAATGTCTTGGGAGGCTGAAGCACAAAGATTTCTCTTCACTGCAACTACAAGGCCCAGGCCAACATCCATAAAGAAAATGAATACGTGGTATGGCCAAATACTTTTGCCTATATACAGGGGTGCACATAAGTGGTCCGCAGGTGCGCATTCGCTGTCAAAATAAAAGACGTGCACCAGATAAGAAGTTGCAACGCGCGTTTGCGTACATATAAAAGGCACTGTTTTTGTCCACTAGAGTGGGATTTTCACAGCATATTCTGCACCACATCTCTGTGCATTCATCATTTGTTTGAAGCCAGCTCACCTCCTGCAACCACTTTTCCGAGCTTGCTTCTTCGACATCTTTAAGAGTTTTAAACAAATGTCTGTCCTCCTCCAGAAAATCTTATGTACGCAAACGTGTGTTGCAACTTCTTATCTGGTGCGCGTCTTTTATTTTGACAGCCAATGCGCACCACTTATGTGCACCCCTGCCTATGTAATCTATGTATGCTTTTCTCCCTTTCTTCCCATTGTAATTGGAACTGTGCTGAAAGTTTCAAGTTAGAAACACAACAAAGGATGATTACAGGATGGGCTCCAATGCTTATGTACCAAGTAAAGGATGTTGGATGGATGGAAGAAGACCAAGAGACTTGTGTCCCCCATCCCAAAAGTAATAGAAAGCAGAAAATACACAAACAGATATTCTTTCTCCAGAAAAAATAACTGAATAATCAACAAATATTTGCCACTCTAACTGGGAAATAATGTAATCTAATAAAAAGGACAAATATATTGTCAGGCAGTGACAGAGACGCACAAACAGATACAACTGTTCGCTGAAATCTCTGCACAATGCTGTCTTCTGATTCATAATGAGTCTTTTCAGCTTTTACTGGTAGATTAAGTATGAAATGCAATTTTTGACAATTCAATTATTTCTAATATGGCCTATAAACACTGGCTGGAAAATACACACAAAACTTTACAAGTGCTCAGTTTTGAGTGTCTAAATGGTAGTCGGTAGTCCTCGTTACTAGTGATTGCTTTTGTGCATATTCATTTCATTTTACAGAGCAAGTGACTAACACACAAAACACTTTAATTGTGTTATTACACACACACACACACACACACACACAAGCACATTTCACTACTGAGTTATGTGCAAAGTGCAAAACCAAGCCCAGACAGTTTACAGTTCCACGCCCTTCTTGGTGGGGGAAAAAAAAAACAAAAAAAAAAACGAAGGTCCAATACATGGAACTGTCAAATAAACATGACCAAAGTACACTCAAACAGAGCTGCTGCCACTTAGCAGGAATCACTTTTAAAACTTAAAGACTGCAATAACAAAAGAGAAGGAGAATGGGGGAGGAGTAGGCACTGTGAAGGGGAACTACGTTTTTTTCCCATTTAGCGAGCAATCTTGAGAAATTGCGAACAAATCCTGAAGAGAGCAGAGCGGTTGCTGCTGATTAGCCACAGGTTAGCCGGCTTTCCCCCAGTGCCTAGAGTGTTTGTTGTTAGAGCTGCTTTGCGGTTTTCACAGCTATGGAGCAGCTGGGGAGGAATGCTCAGCTCTGAAACCTGAGACGCCTGAGGCTGCTCGGGCCACCACGGTCCTGTGGCCTCCTGTGACCCATAATCAC